>NW_028135556.1:0-208000 GCF_964662115.1 Mustela nivalis | reverse complement strand
AAAAGTGGTGGCTTCCCAGGAAAAACAGGGGCAATCTGAGCCCAAATGAGCACCGACCTGCACTCAGACCCATAGACAGATGTCCCCAGAGGTAAAAAGGAAAGAACAGGCCCCTAGGCACTAATCAGATCCATTGCTTTGGTTTCCAGGCATCTCTCCTCAGAGCCTGGATTTCAAAAGCAGCATATAGCTGTTTCTTGATTCACCCATCAGAAAAAATCTCATCTACACATGGAAACTTGCACGTTGGAGCTGTGTCAAAGCCTCTGTTTAGGAGAACCCTTTAGGGCCCCAGTGCCACCGCTTCATCCAAGGTCTCCATAGACGCAAAAGCACATTAGGACCCAACACCAGGGGTGTCCATTTCAACTCAGCATCCTCGGTAGCTGCCCACAGATCCAGGAGATCTAACCTGTCTTGTTGCTAGGAGACAATTGGAATGCGAGGTGGGCTACCCAGCCATCCATCCTTAGAACCCTGCTCAGAATCATTGGCCTTGAGATAACAACAGGTCTCAATTGTCCTGCAGAAGACTCTCTGCAGTTTGGAGCTTCTCACAACTCCCATATTGGGAAAACCCCCATGGCATCGTGATGCCCCCCCCCTTCATGAAGGGGCCATCAGGGACAGAAACTCCAACCTTAGCGATCGTCTGATCCACACCCTGACTTCAGATGCACGAGATCTCAATTCAGGTCTGTAGATTGTGCCTGCCATAGCCTCACCAAGAAACCTAAGCCTAGCTTGTGTTCTCAGACTTTTGTCGTCAGACTACTGGCCCACAAGCCCTCCAGTTTGGCAATCCAGAACTACAATGCAGCACTTGCCGTCCCTCCAGAAGAAAAACATTGTCCTCTGGGGCTACCCAGTAACCCCAAATGAGGATAACCTGCACCGACCATGGCTGTACCCCAAATACATAGGCTGACCAGGGCACTAATGCCCTTTCTGACACAGCCTGAGCGTGGACCCCCTGAACCCTCCCAGACAGCTGGCCGCACAATGAGCACATCGAGCCGCCATGGCCTTAGGTCGTCATCTCTTCCCCACCTCGGTTTTCAGGTTTCAGAACCTAGACCTTATCTCCAATCAGTGCCCAAGGTTGAAGGTGATGCAGAAATCAGAACTCCTTCCCCATGGCAAGAAACCTTGTGGTTGGCATGTTGTCCAACGTTCAGTGTCGTTGAAACCAGTGTGGCCCATGAGGCCCCGCCCATGCTCGCGGGCCACATTGGTCACAAACACACATTGTGACCCTCAGGCTGAGCCCAGTCCTCAAGTAAGGCCACTCAGTGGCTGGATGAAGAGATAGCATATTGGGCTTGCCATGCCCCTAGGCCCCAATTTTTAACCATAGTTCGGGTTGACCCTTCAGTCTTCCCCACGGCTTGGCTTTGGAATTTCTCTTTTGGTGAAACACCTGAGGTAACAAACCTGAAATGAGTCCTTCCATCCCACAGATTGACGAAAAGCAATTGGGAATCGGGCCAAATCCTCAGAGAGCAAGATTCGACCATGGCCCATGAGGCCCCCCCGACATTCCACGGCCATCGCTGATACAAAATCCAGAGACAAAAGCCTGAGCCAGCGCCTCAGACTCGCACTTCCTTCATATCTTGAAGAGTTCTTCTCATCGTTTGTCGATCGGGCCTGCCATACCTACGTCCCCAAACCTAAGCTGAGTTTGTGTTCTCAGACTTCTGTCCTCAAAGTCTTGGGCCACACACGCTCCATGCTGGGCGCCTGGAGCAACACATTAGGACTGTGCCTACCAATCCATGGGAATTCTGCCCATTCCATGGTCCAAAATCGTACAAATTAGGAGAAACCTCCAAAGTCCCTGAGGCCATCCCAATAGTGTAGGTCGCCGGAACAAACAAGGACTGTCTGACACCAGCTGATAATCGACCTCCACTCATACCATAGATGGATGTCCCCAGAGAAGAAGATTGAACCAGACAGCACCCTAGGCCATAATAGGATCCATTGCTTTGGGTTACAGGCATGTGTCCTCAAAAGCCTGATTCCAATACGAGCATAGGGGTTTTCCTGAGGCACCCATCAGAACTCATCTCGTCTCCACAAGGAAACCTGTGCATGGGAGCCATGTCCAAAGCTTAGGAGAGTACTTCAGGGTCCCGGTGCCACCGCCCCATTCCAAGGCCCTCATGAACACAAAAACACATTAGGACCCATCCTCAGGAAAGTCCATTTCAACTCAGCCACCCCGGTTGCTCCGGCAGAGCCATCAGATCAAAACTGTCTTGTTGCTAGGAGACAATTGGAATGCGAGGCGGGCTTCCCAGGCATCCATCCTCGAACGGTGCTCTGGAGTCATTCCATATGGGATGTCCTGGAGCTGTCCAACAGGTCGCAATTGTCCCGCAGAAGGAATCCTTGAAGGGGGCATCCCACAACTCCCAACGTGGGAAAACCTCAATGGCCCTGAGATTCCGCTCCCTTCATAAAGCGGCCGTCATGCACAGGAACTCCAACCTGAGCCAACGTCTGATCCTCGCCCTGACTTCAGAAGCATGAGATAGTGGTTCAGATCTGCAGGGGATACCTGTCGTGCCCTCGCCCTGAAACCCATGTCTAGCTTGTCTTCTCACACTTCCGTCCTCAAACTCCTGGCCCCGAAGTCCTAAAATTTGGCAATTCCGGACCCACAATGCAGCACTCTGCCGGCCCTCTAGAAAAAAAAAAAATATTGCCTCATGAGCTGCCCAGGCACCTTAAATGAGGATAAACCTACACAGCACTCGACCTTACCCAAATTATATAGTCTAACCTGGGCACTAATGCACTGTCGAACACAACCTGAGCCCGGACCTCCTGACCAACACCCAGAAAGCTGACCGCACACTGAGCACATAAAACCCGCCATGGCCTTAGGTCATCATCTCTTCCCTACCTCAGTTTTCAGGCTTCAGAAACGAGACCTTATCTCCAATCACTGCCCAGGGGTGAATGTTATGCAGAAATCAGAACTCCTCCTTACCCATGGCAAGAACCCTTGTGGTTGGCACGTTGTCCAACGTTCAGTGTAGGAGAAACCAGCATTCACCCTGAGGCCCCGCCCATTCTTGAGTGCGACGAGGGCATACACACGCATTGTGACCCTCAGCATGAGTCCTGTCCTCTAGTAAGTCCTCTCCTAGGCTGGACCATTAGATGTCATAATGGGCTTGACATGTCACTAGGCCCCAATTTTTAACCAGATTTCTGACTGTCCAGTCGCC
The DNA here is from genome assembly GCF_964662115.1 of Mustela nivalis. NCBI lineage: Eukaryota > Metazoa > Chordata > Mammalia > Carnivora > Mustelidae > Mustela > Mustela nivalis. The sequence continues at coordinate 204,758 of NW_028135556.1, read as the reverse complement.
CCTCCCCAAGTCTCTACTCTGGAATCTCTCATTTGGTGGGACACCTGAGGTTAAAAAGGATAACAACAACAACAACAACAATAACAAAAAAAAAACGGACTTCTTCCAGCCCACAGAATGACCCCAATCTCTTTGGACGGGGCCAAACCACCAGAGAGTAAGACTCGTCCATTTCCCATAAAGTCACCCAGAAATTCCACGACCATGAGTGACACGATATCCAGAGACAAAAACTTGAGAAGGATCCTCACACTCGCCCTTCTTTCAAATCCCGAAGAGTTCTCCTCATGGTCTGTAGATCAGTCCTGCCATACCTATGACCCGAAACATAAGCCGAGTTTGTGTTTTCAGACAACTGTCCAAACAGCCCTGGCCTACACAACCTACAGGCTCAGGCCCCTGGAGCCAAACCTGAGGACTATACTTGCCCTCTCCAAGGGAATTGTGTGTGCCCATTCCAATGGCCACAACCCTTCTAATAGGATAAACCTCCAAAGTCCCTGATCCATCTCAAAAGTGGTGGCTTCCCAGGAAAAACTGGGGCAATCTGAGCCCAACTGAGCACCTACCTGCACTCAGACCCATAGACAGATGTCCCCAGAGGTAAAAAGGAAAGAACAGGCCCCTAGGCACAAATCAGATCCATTGCTTTGGTTTCCAGGCATCTCTCCTCAGAGGCCTGGATTTCTAAAGCAGCATATAGCTGTTTCTTGACTCACCCATCAGAAAACATCTCATCTACACATGGGAAACTTGCACGTTGGAGCTGTGTCAAAGCCTCTGTTTAGGAGAACACTTTAGGGCACCAGTGCCACCTCTTCATTCCAAGGTCTCCATAGACACAAAAGCACATTAGGACCCATCACCAGGGGTGTCCATTTCAACACAGCGTCCTCGGTTGCTCCCCACAGATCCAGGAGATCTAACCTGTCTTGTTGCTAGGAGACAATTGGAATGCGAGGTGGGCTACGCAGCCATCCATCCTTAGAACCCTGCTCAGAATCATTGGCCTGGAGCCAAGCAACGGTCTCAATTGACCTGCAGAAGACTCTCTGCAGTTTGGAGCTTCTCACAACTCCCCTCGTGGGAAAACACCCAAGGCCTCGTGATGCCCCCCCCAATCATGAAGGGGCCATCAGGGACAGAAACTCCAACCTGACCGATCCTCTGATCCTCGCCCTGACTTCAGATGCACGAGATCTCGATTCAGGTCTGTAGATTGTGCCTGCCATGGCCTCACCCAGAAACCTAAGCCTAGCTTGTGTTCTCAGACTTTTGTCCTCAGACTACTGGCCCACAAGCCCTCCAGTTTGGCAATCCAGAACTACAATGCAGCACTTGCCATCCCTCCAGAAGAAAAACATTGCCATCTGGGGCTACCCAGTAACCCCAAATGAGGATCAACCTACACCGACCTTGGCTGTACCCCAAATACATAGGCTGACCAGGGCACTAATGCCCTTTCTGACATAGCCTGAGCCTGGACTCCCTGGCCCGTCCCAGACAGCTGGCCGCACACTGAGCACATCGAGCCTCCGTGGCCTTTGGTCGTCATCTCTTCCCAACCTCGGTTTCCAGGTTTCAGAACCTAGACCTAATCTCCAATCATGCCCAAGGTTGAAGGTGATGCAGAAATCAGAACTCCTTCCCCATGGCAAGAAACCTTGTGGTTGGCATGTTGTTCAACGTTCAGTGTCGTTGAAACCAGTGTGGCCCATGAGGCCCCGCCAATGCTCGCGGGCCACATTGGTCACAAACACACATTGTGACCCTCAGGCTGAGCCCAGTCCTCAAGTAAGGCCACTCAGTGGCTGGATGAAGAGATAGCATATTGGGCTTGCCATGCCCCTAGGCCCCAATTTTTAACCATATTTCGGGTTGTCCCTTCAGTCTTCCCCACGGCTTGGCTTTGGAATTCCTCTTTTGGTGGGACACCTGAGGTAACAAACCTGAAATGAGTCCTCCCATCCCACAGATTGACGAAAAGCAATTGGGAATCGGGCCAAATTCTCAGAGAGGAAGATTCGTCCATGGCCCATGAGGCCTCCCGACATTCCACGGCCATCGCTGATACAAAATCCAGAGACAAAAGCCTGAGCCAGCGCCTCAGACTCGCACTTCCTTCATATCCTGAAGAGTTCTTCTCATGGTTTGTAGATCGGGCCTGCCATATTTACGTCCCCAAACCTAAGCTGAGTTTGTTTTCAGACAACTGTCTAAACAGCCCTGGCCTACACAACCTACAGGCTCAGGCCCCTGGAGCCAAACCTGAAACTGTACTTGCCTTCTCCAAGGGAATTGTTTGTGCCCATTCCAATGGCCACAACCCTTCTAATAGGATAAACCTCCGAAGTCCCTGATCCATCTCAAAAGGTGGCTTCCCAGGAAAAACAGGGGCAATCTGAGCCCAAATGAGCACCGACCTGCACTCAGACCCATAGACAGATGTCCCCAGAGGTAAAAAGGAAAGAACAGGCCCCTAGGCACTAATCAGATCCATTGCTTTGGTTTCCAGGCATCTCTCCTCAGAGCCTGGATTTCAAAAGCAGCATATAGCTGTTTCTTGATTCACCCATCAGAAAAAATCTCATCTACACATGGGAAACTTGCACGTTGGAGCTGTGTCAAAGCCTCTGTTTAGGAGAACCCTTTAGGGCCCCAGTGCCACCGCTTCATTCCAAGGTCTTCATAGACGCAAAAGCACATTAGGACCCAACACCAGGGGTGTCCATTTCAACTCAGCATCCTCGGTAGCTGCCCACAGATCCAGGAGATCTAACCTGTCTTGTTGCTAGGAGACAATTGGAATGCGAGGTGGGCTACCCAGCCATCCATCCTTAGAACCCTGCTCAGAATCATTGGCCTGGAGATAACAACAGGACTCAATTGTCCTGCAGAAGACTCTCTGCAGTTTGGAGCTTCTCACAACTCCCATAGTGGGAAAACCCCCATGGCCTCGTGATGCCCCCCCCCCTTCATGAAGGGGCCATCAGGGACAGAAACTGCAACCTGAGCGATCGTCTGATCCACACCCTGACTTCAGATGCACGAGATCTCGATTCAGGTCTGTAGATTGTGCCTGCCATAGCCTCACCAAGAAACCTAAGCCTAGCTTGTGTTCTCAGACTTTTGTCGTCAGACTACTGGCCCACAAGCCCTCCAGTTTGGCAATCCAGAACTACAATGCAGCACTCTGCCGGCCCTCCAGAAGAAAAACATTGTCCTCTGGGGCTACCCAGTAACCCCAAATGAGGATAACCTGCACCGACCATGGCTGTACCCCAAATACATAGGCTGACCAGGGCACTAATGCCCTTTCTGACACAGCCTGAGCCTGGACCCCCTGAACCCTCCCAGACAGCTGGCCGCACACTGAGCACATCGAGCCGCCATGGCCTTAGGTCGTCATCTCTTCCCCACCTCGGTTTTCAGGTTTCAGAACCTAGAACTTATCTCCAATCAGTGCCCAAGGTTGAAGGTGATGCAGAAATCAGAACTCCTTCCCCATGGCAAGAAACCTTGTGGTTGGCATGTTGTCCAACGTTCAGTGTCGTTGAAACCAGTGTGGCCCATGAGGCCCCGCCCATGCTCGCGGGCCACATTGGTCACAAACACACATTGTGACCCTCAGGCTGAGCCCAGTCCTCAAGTAAGGCCACTCAGTGGCTGGATGAAGAGATAGCATATTGGGCTTGCCATGCCACTAGGCCCCAATTTTTAACCATAGTTCGGGTTGACCCTTCAGTCTTCCCCACGGCTTGGCTTTGGAATTCCTCTTTTGGTGAAACACCTGAGGTAACAAACCTGAAATGAGTCCTTCCATCCCACAGATTGACGAAAAGCAATTGGGAATCGGGCCAAATCCTCAGAGAGGAAGATTCGACCATGGCCCATGAGGCCTCCCCGACATTCCACGGCCATCGCTGATACAAAATCCAGAGACAAAAGCCTGAGCCAGCGCCTCAGACTCGCACTTCCTTCATATCTTGAAGAGTTCTTCTCATCGTTTGTCGATCGGGCCTGCCATACCTACGTCCCCAAACCTAAGCTGAGTTTGTGTTCTCAGACTTCTGTCCTCAAAGTCTTGGGCCACACACGCTCCAGGCTGGGCGCCTGGAGCAACACATTAGGACTGTGCCTACCAATCCATGGGAATTCTGCCCATTCCATGGTCCAAAATCGTACAAATTAGGAGAAACCTCCAAAGTCCCTGAGGCCATCCCAATAGTGTAGGTCGCCCGGAACAAACAAGGACTGTCTGACACCAGCTGATAATCGACCTCCACTCATACCATAGATGGATGTCCCCAGAGAAGAAGATTGAACCAGACAGCACCCTAGGCCATAATAGGATCCATTGCTTTGGGTTACAGGCATGTGTCCTCAAAAGCCTGATTCCAATACGAGCATAGGGGTTTTCCTGAGGCACCCATCAGAACTCATCTCGTCTCCACAAGGAAACCTGTGCATGGGAGCCATGTCCAAAGCTTAGGAGAGTACTTCAGGTTCCCGGTGCCACCGCCCCATTCCAAGGCCCTCATGAACACAAAAACACATTAGGACCCATCCTCAGGAAAGTCCATTTCAACTCAGCCACCCCGGTTGCTCCGGCAGAGCCATCAGATCAAAACTGTCTTGTTGCTAGGAGACAATTGGAATGCGAGGCGGGCTTCCCAGGCATCCATCCTCGAACGGTGCTCTGGAGTCATTCCATATGGGATGTCCTGGAGCTGTCCAACAGGTCTCAATTGTCCCGCAGAAGGAATCCTTGAAGGGGGCATCCCACAACTCCCAACGTGGGAAAACCTCAATGGCCCTGAGATTCCGCTCCCTTCATAAAGCGGCCGTCATGCACAGGAACTCCAACCTGAGCCAACGTCTGATCCTCGCCCTGACTTCAGAAGCATGAGATAGTGGTTCAGATCTGCAGGGGATACCTGTCGTGCCCTCGCCCTGAAACCCATGTCTAGCTTGTCTTCTCACACTTCCGTCCTCAAACTCCTGGCCCCGAAGTCCTAAAATTTGGCAATTCCGGACCCACAATGCAGCACTCTGCCGGCCCTCTAGAAAAAAAAAAAATATTGCCTCATGAGCTGCCCAGGCACCTTAAATGAGGATAAACCTACACAGCACTCGACCTTACCCAAATTATATAGTCTAACCTGGGCACTAATGCACTGTCGAACACAACCTGAGCCCGGACCTCCTGACCAACACCCAGAAAGCTGACCGCACACGGAGCACATAAAACCCGCCATGGCCTTAGGTCATCATCTCTTCCCTACCTCAGTTTTCAGGCTTCAGAACCGAGACCTTATCTCCAATCACTGCCCAGGGGTGAATGTTATGCAGAAATCAGAACTCCTCCTTACCCATGGCAAGAACCCTTGTGGTTGGCACGTTGTCCAACGTTCAGTGTAGGAGAAACCAGCATTCACCCTGAGGCCCCGACCATTCTTGAGTGCGACGAGGGCATACACACGCATTGTGACCCTCAGCATGAGTCCTGTCCTCTAGTAAGTCCTCTCCTAGGCTGGACCATTAGATGTCATAATGGGCTTGACATGTCACTAGGCCCCAATTTTTAACCAGATTTCTGACTGTCCAGTCGCCCCTCCCCAAGTCTCTACTCTGGAATCCCTCATTTGGTGGGACACCTGAGGTTAAAAAAGATAACAACAACAACAACAACAATAACAAAAAAAAAAACGGACTTCTTCCAGCCCACAGAATGACCCCAATCTCTTTGGACGGGGCCAAACCACCAGAGAGTAAGACTCGTCCATTTCCCATAAAGTCACCCAGAAATTCCACGACCATGAGTGACACGATATCCAGAGACAAAAACTTGAGAAGGATCCTCACACTCGCCCTTCTTTCAAATCCCGAAGAGTTCTCCTCATGGTCTGTAGATCAGTCCTGCCATACCTATGACCCGAAACATAAGCCGAGTTTGTGTTTTCAGACAACTGTCCAAACAGCCCTGGCCTACACAACCTACAGGCTCAGGCCCCTGGAGCCAAACCTGAGGACTATACTTGCCCTCTCCAAGGGAATTGTGTGTGCCCATTCCAATGGCCACAACACTTCTAATAGGATAAACCTCCAAAGTCCCTGATCCATCTCAAAAGTGGTGGCTTCCCAGGAAAAACTGGGGCAATCTGAGCCCAACTGAGCACCTACCTGCACTCAGACCCATAGACAGATGTCCCCAGAGGTAAAAAGGAAAGAACAGGCCCCTAGGCACTAATCAGATCCATTGCTTTGGTTTCCAGGCATCTCTCCTCAGAGGCCTGGATTTCTAAAGCAGCATATAGCTGTTTCTTGACTCACCCATCAGAAAACATCTCATCTACACATGGGAAACTTGCACGTTGGAGCTGTGTCAAAGCCTCTGTTTAGGAGAACACTTTAGGGCACCAGTGCCACCTCTTCATTCCAAGGTCTCCATAGACACAAAAGCACATTAGGACCCATCACCAGGGGTGTCCATTTCAACACAGCGTCCTCGGTTGCTCCCCACAGATCCAGGAGATCTAACCTGTCTTGTTGCTAGGAGACAATTGGAATGCGAGGTGGGCTACGCAGCCATCCATCCTTAGAACCCTGCTCAGAATCATTGGCCTGGAGCCAAGCAACGGTCTCAATTGACCTGCAGAAGACTCTCTGCAGTTTGGAGCTTCTCACAACTCCCCTCGTGGGAAAACACCCAAGGCCTCGTGATGCCCCCCCCAATCATGAAGGGGCCATCAGGGACAGAAACTCCAACCTGACCGATCCTCTGATCCTCGCCCTGACTTCAGATGCACGAGATCTCGATTCAGGTCTGTAGATTGTGCCTGCCATGGCCTCACCCAGAAACCTAAGCCTAGCTTGTGTTCTCAGACTTTTGTCCTCAGACTACTGGCCCACAAGCCCTCCAGTTTGGCAATCCAGAACTACAATGCAGCACTTGCCGTCCCTCCAGAAGAAAAACATTGCCATCTGGGGCTACCCAGTAACCCCAAATGAGGATCAACCTACACCGACCTTGGCTGTACTCCAAATACATAGGCTGACCAGGGCACTAATGCCCTTTCTGACATAGCCTGAGCATGGACTCCCTGGCCCGTCCCAGACAGCTGGCCGCACACTGAGCACATCGAGCCTCCGTGGCCTTTGGTCGTCATCTCTTCCCAACCTCGGTTTCCAGGTTTCAGAACCTAGACCTAATCTCCAATCATGCCCAAGGTTGAAGGTGATGCAGAAATCAGAACTCCTTCCCCATGGCAAGAAACCTTGTGGTTGGCATGTTGTCCAACGTTCAGTGTCGTTGAAACCAGTGTGGCCCATGAGGCCCCGCCAATGCTCGCGGGCCACATTGGTCACAAACACACATTGTGACCCTCAGGCTGAGCCCAGTCCTCAAGTAAGGCCACTCAGTGGCTGGATGAAGAGATAGCATATTGGGCTTGCCATGCCCCTAGGCCCCAATTTTTAACCATATTTCGGGTTGTCCCTTCAGTCTTCCCCACGGCTTTGCTTTGGAATTCCTCTTTTGGTGGGACACCTGAGGTAACAAACCTGAAATGAGTCCTCCCATCCCACAGATTGACGAAAAGCAATTGGGAATCAGGCCAAATTCTCAGAGAGGAAGATTCGTCCATGGCCCATGAGGCCTCCCGACATTCCACGGCCATCGCTGATACAAAATCCAGAGACAAAAGCCTGAGCAAGCGACTCAGACTCGCACTTCCTTCATATCCTGAAGAGTTCTTCTCATGGTTTGTAGATCGGGCCTGCCATATTTACGTCCCCAAACCTAAGCTGAGTTTGTTTTCAGACAACTGTCTAAACAGCCCTGGCCTACACAACCTACAGGCTCAGGCCCCTGGAGCCAAACCTGAAACTGTACTTGCCTTCTCCAAGGGAATTGTTTGTGCCCATTCCAATGGCCACAACCCTTCTAATAGGATAAACCTCCAAAGTCCCTGATCCATCTCAAAAGTGGTGGCTTCCCAGGAAAAACAGGGGCAATCTGAGCCCAAATGAGCACCGACCTGCACTCAGACCCATAGACAGATGTCCCCAGAGGTAAAAAGGAAAGAACAGGCCCCTAGGCACTAATCAGATCCATTGCTTTGGTTTCCAGGCATCTCTCCTCAGAGCCTGGATTTCAAAAGCAGCATATAGCTGTTTCTTGATTCACCCATCAGAAAAAATCTCATCTACACATGGGAAACTTGCACGTTGGAGCTGTGTCAAAGCCTCTGTTTAGGAGAACCCTTTAGGGCCCCAGTGCCACCGCTTCATTCCAAGGTCTCCATAGACACAAAAGCACATTAGGACCCATCACCAGGGGTGTCCATTTCAACTCAGCATCCTCGGTAGCTGCCCACAGATCCAGGAGATCTAACCTGTCTTGTTGCTAGGAGACAATTGGAATGCGAGGTGGGCTACGCAGCCATCCATCCTTAGAACCCTGCTCAGAATCATTGGCCTGGAGATAACAACAGGTCTCAATTGTCCTGCAGAAGACTCTCTGCAGTTTGGAGCTTCTCACAACTCCCATAGTGGGAAAACCCCCATGGCCTCGTGATGCCCCCCCCTTCATGAAGGGGCCATCAGGGACAGAAACTCCAACCTGAGCGATCGTCTGATCCACACCCTGACTTCAGATGCACGAGATCTCGATTCAGGTCTGTAGATTGTGCCTGCCATAGCCTCACCAAGAAACCTAAGCCTAGCTTGTGTTCTCAGACTTTTGTCGTCAGACTACTGGCCCACAAGCCCTCCAGTTTGGCAATCCAGAACTACAATGCAGCACTCTGCCGGCCCTCCAGAAGAAAAACATTGTCCTCTGGGGCTACCCAGTAACCCCAAATGAGGATAACCTGCACCGACCATGGCTGTACCCCAAATACATAGGCTGACCAGGGCACTAATGCCCTTTCTGACACAGCCTGAGCCTGGACCCCCTGAACCCTCCCAGACAGCTGGCCGCACACTGAGCACATCGAGCCGCCATGGCCTTAGGTTGTCATCTCTTCCCCACCTCGGTTTTCAGGTTTCAGAACCTAGAACTTATCTCCAATCAGTGCCCAAGGTTGAAGGTGATGCAGAAATCAGAACTCCTTCCCCATGGCAAGAAACCTTGTGGTTGGCATGTTGTCCAACGTTCAGTGTCGTTGAAACCAGTGTGGCCCATGAGGCCCCGCCAATGCTCGCGGGCCACATTGGTCACAAACACACATTGTGACCCTCAGGCTGAGCCCAGTCCTCACGTAAGGCCACTCAGTGGCTGGATGAAGAGATAGCATATTGGGCTTGCCATGCCCCTAGGCCCCAATTTTTAACCATATTTCGGGTTGTCCCTTCAGTCTTCCCCACGGCTTTGCTTTGGAATTCCTCTTTTGGTGGGACACCTGAGGTAACAAACCTGAAATGAGTCCTCCCATCCCACAGATTGACGAAAAGCAATTGGGAATCAGGCCAAATTCTCAGAGAGGAAGATTCGTCCATGGCCCATGAGGCCTCCCGACATTCCACGGCCATCGCTGATACAAAATCCAGAGACAAAAGCCTGAGCAAGCGACTCAGACTCGCACTTCCTTCATATCCTGAAGAGTTCTTCTCATGGTTTGTAGATCGGGCCTGCCATATTTACGTCCCCAAACCTAAGCTGAGTTTGTTTTCAGACAACTGTCTAAACAGCCCTGGCCTACACAACCTACAGGCTCAGGCCCCTGGAGCCAAACCTGAAACTGTACTTGCCTTCTCCAAGGGAATTGTTTGTGCCCATTCCAATGGCCACAACCCTTCTAATAGGATAAACCTCCAAAGTCCCTGATCCATCTCAAAAGTGGTGGCTTCCCAGGAAAAACAGGGGCAATCTGAGCCCAAATGAGCACCGACCTGCACTCAGACCCATAGACAGATGTCCCCAGAGGTAAAAAGGAAAGAACAGGCCCCTAGGCACTAATCAGATCCATTGCTTTGGTTTCCAGGCATCTCTCCTCAGAGCCTGGATTTCAAAAGCAGCATATAGCTGTTTCTTGATTCACCCATCAGAAAAAATCTCATCTACACATGGGAAACTTGCACGTTGGAGCTGTGTCAAAGCCTCTGTTTAGGAGAACCCTTTAGGGCCCCAGTGCCACCGCTTCATTCCAAGGTCTCCATAGACACAAAAGCACATTAGGACCCATCACCAGGGGTGTCCATTTCAACTCAGCATCCTCGGTAGCTGCCCACAGATCCAGGAGATCTAACCTGTCTTGTTGCTAGGAGACAATTGGAATGCGAGGTGGGCTACGCAGCCATCCATCCTTAGAACCCTGCTCAGAATCATTGGCCTGGAGATAACAACAGGTCTCAATTGTCCTGCAGAAGACTCTCTGCAGTTTGGAGCTTCTCACAACTCCCATAGTGGGAAAACCCCCATGGCCTCGTGATGCCCCCCCCTTCATGAAGGGGCCATCAGGGACAGAAACTGCAACCTGAGCGATCGTCTGATCCACACCCTGACTTCAGATGCACGAGATCTCGATTCAGGTCTGTAGATTGTGCCTGCCATAGCCTCACCAAGAAACCTAAGCCTAGCTTGTGTTCTCAGACTTTTGTCGTCAGACTACTGGCCCACAAGCCCTCCAGTTTGGCAATCCAGAACTACAATGCAGCACTCTGCCGGCCCTCCAGAAGAAAAACATTGTCCTCTGGGGCTACCCAGTAACCCCAAATGAGGATAACCTGCACCGACCATGGCTGTACCCCAAATACATAGGCTGACCAGGGCACTAATGCCCTTTCTGACACAGCCTGAGCCTGGACCCCCTGAACCCTCCCAGACAGCTGGCCGCACACTGAGCACATCGAGCCGCCATGGCCTTAGGTTGTCATCTCTTCCCCACCTCGGTTTTCAGGTTTCAGAACCTAGAACTTATCTCCAATCAGTGCCCAAGGTTGAAGGTGATGCAGAAATCAGAACTCCTTCCCCATGGCAAGAAACCTTGTGGTTGGCATGTTGTCCAACGTTCAGTGTCGTTGAAACCAATGTGGCCCATGAGGCCCCGCCCATGCTCGCGGGCCACATTGGTCACAAACACACATTGTGACCCTCAGGCGGAGCCCAGTCCTCAAGTAAGAACACTCAGTGGCTGGATGAAGAGATAGCATATTGGGCTTGACATGCCCCTAGGCCCCAATTTTTAACCATAGTTCGGGTTGACCCTTCAGTCTTCCCCACGGCTTGGCTTTGGAATTCCTCTTTTGGTGAAACACCTGAGGTAACAAACCTGAAATGAGTCCTCCCATCCCACAGATTGACGAAAAGCAATTGGGAATCGGGCCAAATCCTCAGAGAGGAAGATTCGACCATGGCCCATGAGGCCTCCCCGACATTCCACGGCCATCGCTGATACAAAATCCAGAGACAAAAGCCTGAGCCAGAGCCTCAGACTCGCACTTCCTTCATATCTTGAAGAATTCTTCTCATGGTTTGTCGATCGGGCCTGCCATACCTACGTCCCCAAACCTAAGCTGAGTTTGTGTTCTCAGACTTCTGTCCTCAAAGTCTTGGGCCACACACGCTCCAGGCTGGGCGCCTGGAGCAACACATTAGGACTGTGCCTACCAATCCATGGGAATTCTGCCCATTCCATGGTCCAAAATCGTACAAATTAGGAGAAACCTCCAAAGTCCCTGAGGCCATCCCAATAGTGTAGGTCGCCCGGAACAAATAAGGACTGTCTGACACCAGCTGATAATCGACCTCCACTCATACCATAGATGGATGTCCCCAGAGAAGAAGATTGAACCAGACAGCACCCTAGGCCATAATAGGATCCATTGCTTTGGGTTACAGGCATGTGTCCTCAAAAGCCTGATTCCAATACGAGCATAGGGGTTTTCCTGAGGCACCCATCAGAACTCATCTCGTCTCCACAAGGAAACCTGTGCATGGGAGCCATGTCCAAAGCTTAGGAGAGTACTTCAGGGTCCCGGTGCCACCGCCCCATTCCAAGGCCCTCATGGACACAAAAACACATTAGGACCCATCCTCAGGAAAGTCCATTTCAACTCAGCCACCCCGGTTGCTCCGGCAGAGCCATCAGATCAAAACTGTCTTGTTGCTAGGAGACAATTGGAATGCGAGGCGGGCTACCCAGGCATCCATCCGCGAACGGTGCTCTGGAGTCATTCCATATGGGATGTCCTGGAGCTGTCCAACAGGTCGCAATTGTCCCGCAGAAGGAATCCTTGAAGGGGGCATCCCACAACTCCCAACGTGGGAAAACCTCAATGGCCCCGAGATTCCGCTCCCTTCATAAAGCGGCCATCATTCACAGGAACTCCAACCTGAGCCAACGTCTGATCCTCGCCCTGACTTCAGAAGCATGAGATAGTGGTTCAGATCTGCAGGGGATACCTGTCGTGCCCTCGCCCTGAAACCCATGTCTAGCTTGTCTTCTCACACTTCCGTCCTCAAACTCCTGGCCCCGAAGTCCTAAAATTTGGCAATTCCGGACCCACAATGCAGCACTCTGCCGGCCCTCTAGAAAAAAAAAAAATATTGCCTCATGAGCTGCCCAGGCACCTTAAATGAGGATAAACCTACACAGCACTCGACCTTACCCAAATTATATAGTCTAACCTGGGCACTAATGCACTGTCGAACACAACCTGAGCCCGGACCTCCTGACCAACACCCAGAAAGCTGACCGCACACTGAGCACATAAAACCCGCCATGGCCTTAGGTCATCATCTCTTCCCTACCTCAGTTTTCAGGCTTCAGAAACGAGACCTTATCTCCAATCACTGCCCAGGGGTGAATGTTATGCAGAAATCAGAACTCCTCCTTAACCATGGCAAGAACCCTTGTGGTTGGCACGTTGTCCAACGTTCAGTGTAGGAGAAACCAGCATTCACCCTGAGGCCCCGCCCATTCTTGAGTGCGACGAGGGCATACACACGCATTGTGACCCTCAGCATGAGTCCTGTCCTCTAGTAAGTCCTCTCCTAGGCTGGACCATTAGATGTCATAATGGGCTTGACATGTCACTAGGCCCCAATTTTTAACCAGATTTCTGACTGTCCAGTCGCCCCTCCCCAAGTCTCTACTCTGGAATCCCTCATTTGGTGGGACACCTGAGGTAACAAACCTGAAATGAGTCCTCCCATCCCACAGATTGACGAAAAGCAATTGGGAATCGGGCCAAATTCTCAGAGAGGAAGATTCGTCCATGGCCCATGAGGCCTCCCGACATTCCACGGCCATCGCTGATACAAAATCCAGAGACAAAAGCCTGAGCAAGCGACTCAGACTCGCACTTCCTTCATATCCTGAAGAGTTCTTCTCATGGTTTGTAGATCGGGCCTGCCATATTTACGTCCCCAAACCTAAGCTGAGTTTGTTTTCAGACAACTGTCTAAACAGCCCTGGCCTACACAACCTACAGGCTCAGGCCCCTGGAGCCAAACCTGAAACTGTACTTGCCTTCTCCAAGGGAATTGTTTGTGCCCATTCCAATGGCCACAACCCTTCTAATAGGATAAACCTCCAAAGTCCCTGATCCATCTCAAAAGTGGTGGCTTCCCAGGAAAAACAGGGGCAATCTGAGCCCAAATGAGCACCGACCTGCACTCAGACCCATAGACAGATGTCCCCAGAGGTAAAAAGGAAAGAACAGGCCCCTAGGCACTAATCAGATCCATTGCTTTGGTTTCCAGGCATCTCTCCTCAGAGCCTGGATTTCAAAAGCAGCATATAGCTGTTTCTTGATTCACCCATCAGAAAAAATCTCATCTACACATGGGAAACTTGCACGTTGGAGCTGTGTCAAAGCCTCTGTTTAGGAGAACCCTTTAGGGCCCCAGTGCCACCGCTTCATTCCAAGGTCTCCATAGACACAAAAGCACATTAGGACCCATCACCAGGGGTGTCCATTTCAACTCAGCATCCTCGGTAGCTGCCCACAGATCCAGGAGATCTAACCTGTCTTGTTGCTAGGAGACAATTGGAATGCGAGGTGGGCTACGCAGCCATCCATCCTTAGAACCCTGCTCAGAATCATTGGCCTGGAGATAACAACAGGTCTCAATTGTCCTGCAGAAGACTCTCTGCAGTTTGGAGCTTCTCACAACTCCCATAGTGGGAAAACCCCCATGGCCTCGTGATGCCCCCCCCTTCATGAAGGGGCCATCAGGGACAGAAACTGCAACCTGAGCGATCGTCTGATCCACACCCTGACTTCAGATGCACGAGATCTCGATTCAGGTCTGTAGATTGTGCCTGCCATAGCCTCACCAAGAAACCTAAGCCTAGCTTGTGTTCTCAGACTTTTGTCGTCAGACTACTGGCCCACAAGCCCTCCAGTTTGGCAATCCAGAACTACAATGCAGCACTCTGCCGGCCCTCCAGAAGAAAAACATTGTCCTCTGGGGCTACCCAGTAACCCCAAATGAGGATAACCTGCACCGACCATGGCTGTACCCCAAATACATAGGCTGACCAGGGCACTAATGCCCTTTCTGACACAGCCTGAGCCTGGACCCCCTGAACCCTCCCAGACAGCTGGCCGCACACTGAGCACATCGAGCCGCCATGGCCTTAGGTTGTCATCTCTTCCCCACCTCGGTTTTCAGGTGTCAGAACCTAGAACTTATCTCCAATCAGTGCCCAAGGTTGAAGGTGATGCAGAAATCAGAACTCCTTCCCCATGGCAAGAAACCTTGTGGTTGGCATGTTGTCCAACGTTCAGTGTCGTTGAAACCAATGTGGCCCATGAGGCCCCGCCCATGCTCGCGGGCCACATTGGTCACAAACACACATTGTGACCCTCAGGCTGAGCCCAGTCCTCAAGTAAGAACACTCAGTGGCTGGATGAAGAGATAGCATATTGGGCTTGACATGCCCCTAGGCCCCAATTTTTAACCATAGTTCGGGTTGACCCTTCAGTCTTCCCCACGGCTTGGCTTTGGAATTCCTCTTTTGGTGAAACACCTGAGGTAACAAACCTGAAATGAGTCCTCCCATCCCACAGATTGACGAAAAGCAATTGGGAATCGGGCCAAATCCTCAGAGAGGAAGATTCGACCATGGCCCATGAGGCCTCCCCGACATTCCACGGCCATCGCTGATACAAAATCCAGAGACAAAAGCCTGAGCCAGAGCCTCAGACTCGCACTTCCTTCATATCTTGAAGAATTCTTCTCATGGTTTGTCGATCGGGCCTGCCATACCTACGTCCCCAAACCTAAGCTGAGTTTGTGTTCTCAGACTTCTGTCCTCAAAGTCTTGGGCCACACACGCTCCAGGCTGGGCGCCTGGAGCAACACATTAGGACTGTGCCTACCAATCCATGGGAATTCTGCCCATTCCATGGTCCAAAATCGTACAAATTAGGAGAAACCTCCAAAGTCCCTGAGGCCATCCCAATAGTGTAGGTCGCCCGGAACAAATAAGGACTGTCTGACACCAGCTGATAATCGACCTCCACTCATACCATAGATGGATGTCCCCAGAGAAGAAGATTGAACCAGACAGCACCCTAGGCCATAATAGGATCCATTGCTTTGGGTTACAGGCATGTGTCCTCAAAAGCCTGATTCCAATACGAGCATAGGGGTTTTCCTGAGGCACCCATCAGAACTCATCTCGTCTCCACAAGGAAACCTGTGCATGGGAGCCATGTCCAAAGCTTAGGAGAGTACTTCAGGGTCCCGGTGCCACCGCCCCATTCCAAGGCCCTCATGGACACAAAAACACATTAGGACCCATCCTCAGGAAAGTCCATTTCAACTCAGCCACCCCGGTTGCTCCGGCAGAGCCATCAGATCAAAACTGTCTTGTTGCTAGGAGACAATTGGAATGCGAGGCGGGCTACCCAGGCATCCATCCGCGAACGGTGCTCTGGAGTCATTCCATATGGGATGTCCTGGAGCTGTCCAACAGGTCGCAATTGTCCCGCAGAAGGAATCCTTGAAGGGGGCATCCCACAACTCCCAACGTGGGAAAACCTCAATGGCCCCGAGATTCCGCTCCCTTCATAAAGCGGCCATCATTCACAGGAACTCCAACCTGAGCCAACGTCTGATCCTCGCCCTGACTTCAGAAGCATGAGATAGTGGTTCAGATCTGCAGGGGATACCTGTCGTGCCCTCGCCCTGAAACCCATGTCTAGCTTGTCTTCTCACACTTCCGTCCTCAAACTCCTGGCCCCGAAGTCCTAAAATTTGGCAATTCCGGACCCACAATGCAGCACTCTGCCGGCCCTCTAGAAAAAAAAAAAATATTGCCTCATGAGCTGCCCAGGCACCTTAAATGAGGATAAACCTACACAGCACTCGACCTTACCCAAATTATATAGTCTAACCTGGGCACTAATGCACTGTCGAACACAACCTGAGCCCGGACCTCCTGACCAACACCCAGAAAGCTGACCGCACACTGAGCACATAAAACCCGCCATGGCCTTAGGTCATCATCTCTTCCCTACCTCAGTTTTCAGGCTTCAGAAACGAGACCTTATCTCCAATCACTGCCCAGGGGTGAATGTTATGCAGAAATCAGAACTCCTCCTTAACCATGGCAAGAACCCTTGTGGTTGGCACGTTGTCCAACGTTCGGTGTAGGAGAAACCAGCATTCACCCTGAGGCCCCGCCCATTCTTGAGTGCGACGAGGGCATACACACGCATTGTGACCCTCAGCATGAGTCCTGTCCTCTAGTAAGTCCTCTCCTAGGCTGGACCATTAGATGTCATAATGGGCTTGACATGTCACTAGGCCCCAATTTTTAACCAGATTTCTGACTGTCCAGTCGCCCCTCCCCAAGTCTCTACTCTGGAATCCCTCATTTGGTGGGACACCTGAGGTTAAAAAAGATAACAACAACAACAACAACAATAACAAAAAAAAAACGGACTTCTTCCAGCCCACAGAATGACCCCAATCTCTTTGGACGGGGCCAAACCACCAGAGAGTAAGACTCGTCCATTTCCCATAAAGTCACCCAGAAATTCCACGACCATGAGTGACACGATATCCAGAGACAAAAACTTGAGAAGGATCCTCACACTCGCCCTTCTTTCAAATCCCGAAGAGATCTCCTCATGGTCTGTAGATCAGTCCTGCCATACCTATGACCCGAAACATAAGCCGAGTTTGTGTTTTCAGACAACTGTCCAAACAGCCCTGGACTACACAACCTACAGGCTCAGGCCCCTGGAGCCAAACCTGAGGACTGTACTTGCCCTCTCCAAGGGAATTGTGTGTGCCCATTCCAATGGCCACAACCCTTCTAATAAAATAAACCTCCAAAGTCCCTGATCCATCTCAAAAGTGGTGGCTTCCCAGGAAAAACAGGGGCAATCTGAGCCCAACTGAGCACCTACCTGCACTCAGACCCATAGACAGATGTCCCCAGAGGTAAAAAGGAAAGAACAGGCCCCTAGGCACTAATCAGATCCATTGCTTTGGTTTCCAGGCATCTCTCCTCAGAGGCCTGGATTTCTAAAGCAGCATATAGCTGTTTCTTGACTCACCCATCAGAAAACATCTCATCTACACATGGGAAACTTGCACGTTGGAGCTGTGTCAAAGCCTCTGTTTAGGAGAACCCTTTAGGGCCCCAGTGCCACCTCTTCATTCCAAGGTCTCCATAGACACAAAAGCACATTAGGACCCATCACCAGGGGTGTCCATTTCAACACAGCGTCCTCGGTTGCTCCCCACAGATCCAGGAGATCTAACCTGTCTTGTTGCTAGGAGACAATTGGAATGCGAGGTGGGCTACGCAGCCATCCATCCTTAGAACCCTGCTCAGAATCATTGGCCTGGAGATAACAACAGGTCTCAATTGTCCTGCAGAAGACTCTCTGCAGTTTGGAGCTTCTCACAACTCCCATCGTGGTAAAACACCCAAGGCCTCGTGATGCCCCCCCCCCAATCATGAAGGGGCCATCAGGGACAGAAACTCCAACCTGACCGATCCTCTGATCCTCGCCCTGACTTCAGATGCACGAGATCTCGATTCAGGTCTGTAGATTGTGCCTGCCATGGCCTCACCCAGAAACCTAAGCCGAGCTTGTGTTCTCAGACTTTTGTCCTCAGACTACTGGCCCACAAGCCCTCCAGTTTGGCAATCCAGAATTACAATGCAGCACTTGCCGTCCCTCCAGAAGAAAAACATTGCCATCTGGGGCTACCCAGTAACCCCAAATGAGGATCAACCTACACCGACCTTGGCTGTACCCCAAATACATAGGCTGACCAGGGCACTAATGCCCTTTCTGACATAGCCTGAGCCTGGACTCCCTGGCCCGTCCCAGACAGCTGGCCGCACACTGAGCACATCGAGCCTCCGTGGCCTTTGGTCGTCATCTCTTCCCAACCTCGGTTTCCAGGTTTCAGAACCTAGACCTAATCTCCAATCATGCCCAAGGTTGAAGGTGATGCAGAAATCAGAACTCCTTCCCCATGGCAAGAAACCTTGTGGTTGGCATGTTGTCCAACGTTCAGTGTCGTTGAAACCAGTGTGGCCCATGAGGCCCCGCCAATGCTCGCGGGCCACATTGGTCACAAACACACATTGTGACCCTCAGGCTGAGCCCAGTCCTCAAGTAAGGCCACTCAGTGGCTGGATGAAGAGATAGCATATTGGGCTTGCCATGCCCCTAGGCCCCAATTTTTAACCATATTTCGGGTTGTCCCTTCAGTCTTCCCCACGGCTTTGCTTTGGAATTCCTCTTTTGGTGGGACACCTGAGGTAACAAACCTGAAATGAGTCCTCCCATCCCACAGATTGACGAAAAGCAATTGGGAATCGGGCCAAATTCTCAGAGAGGAAGATTCGTCCATGGCCCATGAGGCCTCCCGACATTCCACGGCCATCGCTGATACAAAATCCAGAGACAAAAGCCTGAGCAAGCGACTCAGACTCGCACTTCCTTCATATCCTGAAGAGTTCTTCTCATGGTTTGTAGATCGGGCCTGCCATATTTACGTCCCCAAACCTAAGCTGAGTTTGTTTTCAGACAACTGTCTAAACAGCCCTGGCCTACACAACCTACAGGCTCAGGCCCCTGGAGCCAAACCTGAAACTGTACTTGCCTTCTCCAAGGGAATTGTTTGTGCCCATTCCAATGGCCACAACCCTTCTAATAGGATAAACCTCCAAAGTCCCTGATCCATCTCAAAAGTGGTGGCTTCCCAGGAAAAACAGGGGCAATCTGAGCCCAAATGAGCACCGACCTGCACTCAGACCCATAGACAGATGTCCCCAGAGGTAAAAAGGAAAGAACAGGCCCCTAGGCACTAATCAGATCCATTGCTTTGGTTTCCAGGCATCTCTCCTCAGAGCCTGGATTTCAAAAGCAGCATATAGCTGTTTCTTGATTCACCCATCAGAAAAAATCTCATCTACACATGGGAAACTTGCACGTTGGAGCTGTGTCAAAGCCTCTGTTTAGGAGAACCCTTTAGGGCCCCAGTGCCACCGCTTCATTCCAAGGTCTCCATAGACACAAAAGCACATTAGGACCCATCACCAGGGGTGTCCATTTCAACTCAGCATCCTCGGTAGCTGCCCACAGATCCAGGAGATCTAACCTGTCTTGTTGCTAGGAGACAATTGGAATGCGAGGTGGGCTACGCAGCCATCCATCCTTAGAACCCTGCTCAGAATCATTGGCCTGGAGATAACAACAGGTCTCAATTGTCCTGCAGAAGACTCTCTGCAGTTTGGAGCTTCTCACAACTCCCATAGTGGGAAAACCCCCATGGCCTCGTGATGCCCCCCCCTTCATGAAGGGGCCATCAGGGACAGAAACTCCAACCTGAGCGATCGTCTGATCCACACCCTGACTTCAGATGCACGAGATCTCGATTCAGGTCTGTAGATTGTGCCTGCCATAGCCTCACCAAGAAACCTAAGCCTAGCTTGTGTTCTCAGACTTTTGTCGTCAGACTACTGGCCCACAAGCCCTCCAGTTTGGCAATCCAGAACTACAATGCAGCACTCTGCCGGCCCTCCAGAAGAAAAACATTGTCCTCTGGGGCTACCCAGTAACCCCAAATGAGGATAACCTGCACCGACCATGGCTGTACCCCAAATACATAGGCTGACCAGGGCACTAATGCCCTTTCTGACATAGCCTGAGCCTGGACCCCCTGAACCCTCCCAGACAGCTGGCCGCACACTGAGCACATCGAGCCGCCATGGCCTTAGGTTGTCATCTCTTCCCCACCTCGGTTTTCAGGTTTCAGATCCTAGAACTTATCTCCAATCAGTGCCCAACGTTGAAGGTGATGCAGAAATCAGAACTCCTTCCCCATGGCAAGAAACCTTGTGGTTGGCATGTTGTCCAACGTTCAGTGTCGTTGAAACCAATGTGGCCCATGAGGCCCCGCCCATGCTCGCGGGCCACATTGGTCACAAACACACATTGTGACCCTCAGGCTGAGCCCAGTCCTCAAGTAAGAACACTCAGTGGCTGGATGAAGAGATAGCATATTGGGCTTGCCATGCCCCTAGGCCCCAATTTTTAACCATAGTTCGGGTTGACCCTTCAGTCTTCCCCACGGCTTGGCTTTGGAATTCCTCTTTTGGTGAAACACCTGAGGTAACAAACCTGAAATGAGTCCTCCCATCCCACAGATTGACGAAAAGCAATTGGGAATCGGGCCAAATCCTCAGAGAGGAAGATTCGACCATGGCCCATGAGGCCTCCCCGACATTCCACGGCCATCGCTGATACAAAATCCAGAGACAAAAGCCTGAGCCAGAGCCTCAGACTCGCACTTCCTTCATATCTTGAAGAATTCTTCTCATGGTTTGTCGATCGGGCCTGCCATACCTACGTCCTCAAACCTAAGCTGAGTTTGTGTTCTCAGACTTCTGTCCTCAAAGTCTTGGGCCACACACGCTCCAGGCTGGGCGCCTGGAGCAACACATTAGGACTGTGCCTACCAATCCATGGGAATACTGCCCATTCCATGGTCCAAAATCGTACAAATTAGGAGAAACCTCCAAAGTCCCTGAGGCCATGCCAATAGTGTAGGTCGCCCAGGACAAACAAGGACTGTCTGACACCAGCTGATAATCGACCTCCACTCAGACCATAGATGGATGTCCCCAGAGAAGAAGATTGAACCAGACAGCACCCTAGGCCATAATAGGATCCATTGCTTTGGGTTACAGGCATGTGTCCTCAAAAGCCTGATTCCAATACGAGCATAGGGGTTTTCCTGAGGCACCCATCAGAACTCATCTCGTCTCCACAAGGAAACCTGTGCATGGGAGCCATGTCCAAAGCTTAGGAGAGTACTTCAGGTTCCCGGTGCCACCGCCCCATTCCAAGGCCCTCATGGACACAAAAACACATTAGGACCCATCCTCAGGAAAGTCCATTTCAACTCAGCCTCCCCGGTTGCTCCGGCAGAGCCATCAGATCAAAACTGTCTTGTTGCTAGGAGACAATTGGAATGCGAGGCGGGCTTCCCAGGCATCCATCCGCGAACGGTGCTCTGGAGTCATTCCATATGGGATGTCCTGGAGCTGTCCAACAGGTCTCAATTGTCCCGCAGAAGGAATCCTTGAAGGGGGCATCCCACAACTCCCAACGTGGGAAAACCTCAATGGCCCTGAGATTCCGCTCCCTTCATAAAGCGGCCGTCATGCACAGGAACTCCAACCTGAGCCAACGTCTGATCCTCGCCCTGACTTCAGAAGCATGAGATAGTGGTTCAGATCTGCAGGGGATACCTGTCGTGCCCTCGCCCTGAAACCCATGTCTAGCTTGTCTTCTCACACTTCCGTCCTCAAACTCCTGGCCCCGAAGTCCTAAAATTTGGCAATTCCGGACCCACAATGCAGCACTCTGCCGGCCCTCTAGAAAAGAAAAAAATTATTGCCTCATGAGCTGCCCAGGCACCTTAAATGAGGATAAACCTACACAGCACTCGACCTTACCCAAATTATATAGTCTAACCTGGGCACTAATGCACTGTCGAACACAACCTGAGCCCGGACCTCCTGACCAACACCCAGAAAGCTGACTGCACACTGAGCACATAAAACCCGCCATGGCCTTAGGTCATCATCTCTTCCCTACCTCAGTTTTCAGGCTTCAGAAACGAGACCTTATCTCCAATCACTGCCCAGGGGTGAATGTTATGCAGAAATCAGAACTCCTCCTTACCCATGGCAAGAACCCTTGTGGTTGGCACGTTGTCCAACGTTCAGTGTAGGAGAAACCAGCATTCACCCTGAGGCCCCGCCCATTCTTGAGTGCGACGAGGGCATACACACGCATTGTGACCCTCAGCATGAGTCCTGTCCTCTAGTAAGTCCTCTCCTAGGCTGGACCATTAGATGTCATAATGGGCTTGACATGTCACTAGGCCCCAATTTTTAACCAGATTTCTGACTGTCCAGTCGCCCCTCCCCAAGTCTCTACTCTGGAATCCCTCATTTGGTGGGACACCTGAGGTTAAAAAAGATAACAACAACAACAACAACAACAATAACAAAAAAAAAAAACGGACTTCTTCCAGCCCACAGAATGACCCCAATCTCTTTGGACGGGGCCAAACCACCAGAGAGTAAGACTCGTCCATTTCCCATAAAGTCACCCAGAAATTCCACGACCATGAGTGACACGATATCCAGAGACAAAAACTTGAGAAGGATCCTCACACTCGCCCTTCTTTCAAATCCCGAAGAGTTCTCCTCATGGTCTGTAGATCAGTCCTGACATACCTATGACCCGAAACATAAGCCGAGTTTGTGTTTTCAGACAACTGTCCAAACAGCCCTGGACTACACAACCTACAGGCTCAGGCCCCTGGAGCCAAACCTGAGGACTGTACTTGCCCTCTCCAAGGGAATTGTGTGTGCCCATTCCAATGGCCACAACCCTTCTAATAAAATAAACCTCCAAAGTCCCTGATCCATCTCAAAAGTGGTGGCTTCCCAGGAAAAACAGGGGCAATCTGAGCCCAACTGAGCACCTACCTGCACTCAGACCCATAGACAGATGTCCCCAGAGGTAAAAAGGAAAGAACAGGCCCCTAGGCACTAATCAGATCCATTGCTTTGGTTTCCAGGCATCTCTCCTCAGAGGCCTGGATTTCTAAAGCAGCATATAGCTGTTTCTTGACTCACCCATCAGAAAACATCTCATCTACACATGGGAAACTTGCACGTTGGAGCTGTGTCAAAGCCTCTGTTTAGGAGAACCCTTTAGGGCCCCAGTGCCACCTCTTCATTCCAAGGTCTCCATAGACACAAAAGCACATTAGGACCCATCACCAGGGGTGTCCATTTCAACACAGCGTCCTCGGTTGCTCCCCACAGATCCAGGAGATCTAACCTGTCTTGTTGCTAGGAGACAATTGGAATGCGAGGTGGGCTACGCAGCCATCCATCCTTAGAACCCTGCTCAGAATCATTGGCCTGGAGATAACAACAGGTCTCAATTGTCCTGCAGAAGACTCTCTGCAGTTTGGAGCTTCTCACAACTCCCATCGTGGTAAAACACCCAAGGCCTCGTGATGCCCCCCCCAATCATGAAGGGGCCATCAGGGACAGAAACTCCAACCTGACCGATCCTCTGATCCTCGCCCTGACTTCAGATGCACGAGATCTCGATTCAGGTCTGTAGATTGTGCCTGCCATGGCCTCACCCAGAAACCTAAGCCGAGCTTGTGTTCTCAGACTTTTGTCCTCAGACTACTGGCCCACAAGCCCTCCAGTTTGGCAATCCAGAATTACAATGCAGCACTTGCCGTCCCTCCAGAAGAAAAACATTGCCATCTGGGGCTACCCAGTAACCCCAAATGAGGATCAACCTACACCGACCTTGGCTGTACTCCAAATACATAGGCTGAGCAGGGCACTAATGCCCTTTCTGACATAGCCTGAGCCTGGACTCCCTGGCCCATCCCAGACAGCTGGCCGCACACTGAGCACATCGAGCCTCCGTGGCCTTTGGTCGTCATCTCTTCCCAACCTCGGTTTCCAGGTTTCAGAACCTAGACCTAATCTCCAATCATGCCCAAGGTTGAAGGTGATGCAGAAATCAGAACTCCTTCCCCATGGCAAGAAACCTTGTGGTTGGCATGTTGTCCAACGTTCAGTGTCGTTGAAACCAGTGTGGCCCATGAGGCCCCGCCAATGCTCGCGGGCCACATTGGTCACAAACACACATTGTGACCCTCAGGCTGAGCCCAGTCCTCAAGTAAGGCCACTCAGTGGCTGGATGAAGAGATAGCATATTGGGCTTGCCATGCCCCTAGGCCCCAATTTTTAACCATATTTCGGGTTGTCCCTTCAGTCTTCCCCACGGCTTTGCTTTGGAATTCCTCTTTTGGTGGGACACCTGAGGTAACAAACCTGAAATGAGTCCTCCCATCCCACAGATTGACGAAAAGCAATTGGGAATCGGGCCAAATTCTCAGAGAGGAAGATTCGTCCATGGCCCATGAGGCCTCCCGACATTCCACGGCCATCGCTGATACAAAATCCAGAGACAAAAGCCTGAGCAAGCGACTCAGACTCGCACTTCCTTCATATCCTGAAGAGTTCTTCTCATGGTTTGTAGATCGGGCCTGCCATATTTACGTCCCCAAACCTAAGCTGAGTTTGTTTTCAGACAACTGTCTAAACAGCCCTGGCCTACACAACCTACAGGCTCAGGCCCCTGGAGCCAAACCTGAAACTGTACTTGCCTTCTCCAAAGGAATTGTTTGTGCCCATTCCAATGGCCACAACCCTTCTAATAGGATAAACCTCCAAAGTCCCTGATCCATCTCAAAAGTGGTGGCTTCCCAGGAAAAACAGGGGCAATCTGAGCCCAAATGAGCACCGACCTGCACTCAGACCCATAGACAGATGTCCCCAGAGGTAAAAAGGAAAGAACAGGCCCCTAGGCACTAATCAGATCCATTGCTTTGGTTTCCAGGCATCTCTCCTCAGAGCCTGGATTTCAAAAGCAGCATATAGCTGTTTCTTGATTCACCCATCAGAAAAAATCTCATCTACACATGGGAAACTTGCACGTTGGAGCTGTGTCAAAGCCTCTGTTTAGGAGAACCCTTTAGGGCCCCAGTGCCACCGCTTCATTCCAAGGTCTCCATAGACACAAAAGCACATTAGGACCCATCACCAGGGGTGTCCATTTCAACTCAGCATCCTCGGTAGCTGCCCACAGATCCAGGAGATCTAACCTGTCTTGTTGCTAGGAGACAATTGGAATGCGAGGTGGGCTACGCAGCCATCCATCCTTAGAACCCTGCTCAGAATCATTGGCCTGGAGATAACAACAGGTCTCAATTGTCCTGCAGAAGACTCTCTGCAGTTTGGAGCTTCTCACAACTCCCATAGTGGGAAAACCCCCATGGCCTCGTGATGCCCCCCCCTTCATGAAGGGGCCATCAGGGACAGAAACTCCAACCTGAGCGATCGTCTGATCCACACCCTGACTTCAGATGCACGAGATCTCGATTCAGGTCTGTAGATTGTGCCTGCCATAGCCTCACCAAGAAACCTAAGCCTAGCTTGTGTTCTCAGACTTTTGTCGTCAGACTACTGGCCCACAAGCCCTCCAGTTTGGCAATCCAGAACTACAATGCAGCACTCTGCCGGCCCTCCAGAAGAAAAACATTGTCCTCTGGGGCTACCCAGTAACCCCAAATGAGGATAACCTGCACCGACCATGGCTGTACCCCAAATACATAGGCTGACCAGGGCACTAATGCCCTTTCTGACACAGCCTGAGCCTGGACCCCCTGAACCCTCCCAGACAGCTGGCCGCACACTGAGCACATCGAGCCGCCATGGCCTTAGGTTGTCATCTCTTTCCCACCTCGGTTTTCAGGTTTCAGAACCTAGAACTTATCTCCAATCAGTGCCCAAGGTTGAAGGTGATGCAGAAATCAGAACTCCTTCCCCATGGCAAGAAACCTTGTGGTTGGCATGTTGTCCAACGTTCAGTGTCGTTGAAACCAATGTGGCCCATGAGGCCCCGCCCATGCTCGCGGGCCACATTGGTCACAAACACACATTGTGACCCTCAGGCTGAGCCCAGTCCTCAAGTAAGAACACTCAGTGGCTGGATGAAGAGATAGCATATTGGGCTTGCCATGCCCCTAGGCCCCAATTTTTAACCATAGTTCGGGTTGACCCTTCAGTCTTCCCCACGGCTTGGCTTTGGAATTCCTCTTTTGGTGAAACACCTGAGGTAACAAACCTGAAATGAGTCCTCCCATCCCACAGATTGACGAAAAGCAATTGGGAATCGGGCCAAATCCTCAGAGAGGAAGATTCGACCATGGCCCATGAGGCCTCCCCGACATTCCACGGCCATCGCTGATACAAAATCCAGAGACAAAAGCCTGAGCCAGAGCCTCAGACTCGCACTTCCTTCATATCTTGAAGAATTCTTCTCATGGTTTGTCGATCGGGCCTGCCATACCTACGTCCCCAAACCTAAGCTGAGTTTGTGTTCTCAGACTTCTGTCCTCAAAGTCTTGGGCCACACATGCTCCAGGCTGGGCGCCTGGAGCAACACATTAGGACTGTGCCTACCAATCCATGGGAATACTGCCCATTCCATGGTCCAAAATCGTACAAATTAGGAGAAACCTCCAAAGTCCCTGAGGCCATGCCAATAGTGTAGGTCGCCCAGGACAAACAAGGACTGTCTGACACCAGCTGATAATCGACCTCCACTCAGACCATAGATGGATGTCCCCAGAGAAGAAGATTGAACCAGACAGCACCCTAGGCCATAATAGGATCCATTGCTTTGGGTTACAGGCATGTGTCCTCAAAAGCCTGATTCCAATACGAGCATAGGGGTTTTCCTGAGGCACCCATCAGAACTCATCTCGTCTCCACAAGGAAACCTGTGCATAGGAGCCATGTCCAAAGCTTAGGAGAGTACTTCAGGTTCCCGGTGCCACCGCCCCATTCCAAGGCCCTCATGGACACAAAAACACATTAGGACCCATCCTCAGGAAAGTCCATTTCAACTCAGCGTCCCCGGTTGCTCTGGCAGAGCCATCAGATCAAAACTGTCTTGTTGCTAGGAGACAATTGGAATGCGAGGCGGGCTTCCCAGGCATCCATCCGCGAACGGTGCTCTGGAGTCATTCCATATGGGATGTCCTGGAGCTGTCCAACAGGTCTCAATTGTCCCGCAGAAGGAATCCTTGAAGGGGGCATCCCACAACTCCCAACGTGGGAAAACCTCAATGGCCCTGAGATTCCGCTCCCTTCATAAAGCGGCCGTCATGCACAGGAACTCCAACCTGAGCCAACGTCTGATCCTCGCCCTGACTTCAGAAGCATGAGATAGTGGTTCAGATCTGCAGGGGATACCTGTCGTGCCCTCGCCCTGAAACCCATGTCTAGCTTGTCTTCTCACACTTCCGTCCTCAAACTCCTGGCCCCGAAGTCCTAAAATTTGGCAATTCCGGACCCACAATGCAGCACTCTGCCGGCCCTCTAGAAAAGAAAAAAATTATTGCCTCATGAGCTGCCCAGGCACCTTAAATGAGGATAAACCTACACAGCACTCGACCTTACCCAAATTATATAGTCTAACCTGGGCACTAATGCACTGTCGAACACAACCTGAGCCCGGACCTCCTGACCAACACCCAGAAAGCTGACTGCACACTGAGCACATAAAACCCGCCATGGCCTTAGGTCATCATCTCTTCCCTACCTCAGTTTTCAGGCTTCAGAACCGAGACCTTATCTCCAATCACTGCCCAGGGGTGAATGTTATGCAGAAATCAGAACTCCTCCTTACCCATGGCAAGAACCCTTGTGGTTGGCACGTTGTCCAACGTTCAGTGTAGGAGAAACCAGCATTCACCCTGAGGCCCCGCCCATTCTTGAGTGCGACGAGGGCATACACACGCATTGTGACCCTCAGCATGAGTCCTGTCCTCTAGTAAGTCCTCTCCTAGGCTGGACCATTAGATGTCATAATGGGCTTGACATGTCACTAGGCCCCAATTTTTAACCAGATTTCTGACTGTCCAGTCGCCCCTCCCCAAGTCTCTACTCTGGAATCCCTCATTTGGTGGGACACCTGAGGTTAAAAAAGATAACAACAACAACAACAACAATAACAAAAAAAAACGGACTTCTTCCAGCCCACAGAATGACCCCAATCTCTTTGGACGGGGCCAAACCACCAGAGAGTAAGACTCGTCCATTTCCCATAAAGTCACCCAGAAATTCCACGACCATGAGTGACACGATATCCAGAGACAAAAACTTGAGAAGGATCCTCACACTCGCCCTTCTTTCAAATCCCGAAGAGTTCTCCTCATGGTCTGTAGATCAGTCCTGCCATACCTATGACCCGAAACATAAGCCGAGTTTGTGTTTTCAGACAACTGTCCAAACAGCCCTGGACTACACAACCTACAGGCTCAGGCCCCTGGAGCCAAACCTGAGGACTGTACTTGCCCTCTCCAAGGGAATTGTGTGTGCCCATTCCAATGGCCACAACCCTTCTCATAAAATAAACCTCCAAAGTCCCTGATCCATCTCAAAAGTGGTGGCTTCCCAGGAAAAACAGGGGCAATCTGAGCCCAACTGAGCACCTACCTGCACTCAGACCCATAGACAGATGTCCCCAGAGGTAAAAAGGAAAGAACAGGCCCCTAGGCACTAATCAGATCCATTGCTTTGGTTTCCAGGCATCTCTCCTCAGAGGCCTGGATTTCTAAAGCAGCATATAGCTGTTTCTTGATTCACCCATCAGAAAACATCTCATCTACACATGGGAAACTTGCACGTTGGAGCTGTGTCAAAGCCTCTGTTTAGGAGAACCCTTTAGGGCCCCAGTGCCACCTCTTCATTCCAAGGTCTCCAAGACACAAAAGCACATTAGGACCCATCACCAGGGGTGTCCATTTCAACACAGCGTCCTCGGTTGCTCCCCACAGATCCAGGAGATCTAACCTGTCTTGTTGCTAGGAGACAATTGGAATGCGAGGTGGGCTACGCAGCCATCCATCCTTAGAACCCTGCTCAGAATCATTGGCCTGGAGATAACAACAGGTCTCAATAGTCCTGCAGAAGACTCTCTGCAGTTTGGAGCTTCTCACAACTCCCATCGTGGTAAAACACCCAAGGCCTCGTGATGCCCCCCCCAATCATGAAGGGGCCATCAGGGACAGAAACTCCAACCTGACCGATCCTCTGATCCTCGCCCTGACTTCAGATGCACGAGATCTCGATTCAGGTCTGTAGATTGTGCCTGCCATGGCCTCACCCAGAAACCTAAGCCGAGCTTGTGTTCTCAGATTTTGTCCTCAGACTACTGGCCCACAAGCCCTCCAGTTTGGCAATCCAGAATTACAATGCAGCACTTGCCGTCCCTCCAGAAGAAAAACATTGCCATCTGGGGCTACCCAGTAACCCCAAATGAGGATCAACCTACACCGACCTTGGCTGTACTCCAAATACATAGGCTGAGCAGGGCACTAATGCCCTTTCTGACATAGCCTGAGCCTGGACTCCCTGGCCCATCCCAGACAGCTGGCCGCACACTGAGCACATCGAGCCTCCGTGGCCTTTGGTCGTCATCTCTTCCCAACCTCGGTTTCCAGGTTTCAGAACCTAGACCTAATCTCCAATCATGCCCAAGGTTGAAGGTGATGCAGAAATCAGAACTCCTTCCCCATGGCAAGAAACCTTGTGGTTGGCATGTTGTCCAACGTTCAGTGTCGTTGAAACCAGTGTGGCCCATGAGGCCCCGCCAATGCTCGCGGGCCACATTGGTCACAAACACACATTGTGACCCTCAGGCTGAGCCCAGTCCTCAAGTAAGGCCACTCAGTGGCTGGATGAAGAGATAGCATATTGGGCTTGCCATGCCCCTAGGCCCCAATTTTTAACCATATTTCGGTTTGTCCCTTCAGTCTTCCCCACGGCTTTGCTTTGGAATTCCTCTTTTGGTGGGACACCTGAGGTAACAAACCTGAAATGAGTCCTCCCATCCCACAGATTGACGAAAAGCAATTGGGAATCGGGCCAAATTCTCAGAGAGGAAGATTCGTCCATGGCCCATGAGGCCTCCCGACATTCCACGGCCATCGCTGATACAAAATCCAGAGACAAAAGCCTGAGCAACCGACTCAGACTCGCACTTCCTTCATATCCTGAAGAGTTCTTCTCATGGTTTGTAGATCGGGCCTGCCATATTTACGTCCCCAAACCTAAGCTGAGTTTGTTTTCAGACAACTGTCTAAACAGCCCTGGCCTACACAACCTACAGGCTCAGGCCCCTGGAGCCAAACCTGAAACTGTACTTGCCTTCTCCAAGGGAATTGTTTGTGCCCATTCCAATGGCCACAACCCTTCTAATAGGATAAACCTCCAAAGTCCCTGATCCATCTCAAAAGTGGTGGCTTCCCAGGAAAAACAGGGGCAATCTGAGCCCAAATGAGCACCGACCTGCACTCAGACCCATAGACAGATGTCCCCAGAGGTAAAAAGGAAAGAACAGGCCCCTAGGCACTAATCAGATCCATTGCTTTGGTTTCCAGGCATCTCTCCTCAGAGCCTGGATTTCAAAAGCAGCATATAGCTGTTTCTTGATTCACCCATCAGAAAAAATCTCATCTACACATGGGAAACTTGCACGTTGGAGCTGTGTCAAAGCCTCTGTTTAGGAGAACCCTTTAGGGCCCCAGTGCCACCGCTTCATTCCAAGGTCTCCATAGACACAAAAGCACATTAGGACCCATCACCAGGGGTGTCCATTTCAACTCAGCATCCTCGGTAGCTGCCCACAGATCCAGGAGATCTAACCTGTCTTGTTGCTAGGAGACAATTGGAATGCGAGGTGGGCTACGCAGCCATCCATCCTTAGAACCCTGCTCAGAATCATTGGCCTGGAGATAACAACAGGTCTCAATTGTCCTGCAGAAGACTCTCTGCAGTTTGGAGCTTCTCACAACTCCCATAGTGGGAAAACCCCCATGGCCTCGTGATGCCCCCCCCTTCATGAAGGGGCCATCAGGGACAGAAACTCCAACCTGAGCGATCGTCTGATCCACACCCTGACTTCAGATGCACGAGATCTCGATTCAGGTCTGTAGATTGTGCCTGCCATAGCCTCACCAAGAAACCTAAGCCTAGCTTGTGTTCTCAGACTTTTGTCGTCAGACTACTGGCCCACAAGCCCTCCAGTTTGGCAATCCAGAACTACAATGCAGCACTCTGCCGGCCCTCCAGAAGAAAAACATTGTCCTCTGGGGCTACCCAGTAACCCCAAATGAGGATAACCTGCACCGACCATGGCTGTACCCCAAATACATAGGCTGACCAGGGCACTAATGCCCTTTCTGACACAGCCTGAGCCTGGACCCCCTGAACCCTCCCAGACAGCTGGCCGCACACTGAGCACATCGAGCCGCCATGGCCTTAGGTTGTCATCTCTTTCCCACCTCGGTTTTCAGGTTTCAGAACCTAGAACTTATCTCCAATCAGTGCCCAAGGTTGAAGGTGATGCAGAAATCAGAACTCCTTCCCCATGGCAAGAAACCTTGTGGTTGGCATGTTGTCCAACGTTCAGTGTCGTTGAAACCAATGTGGCCCATGAGGCCCCGCCAATGCTCGCGGGCCACATTGGTCACAAACACACATTGTGACCCTCAGGCTGAGCCCAGTCCTCAAGTAAGAACACTCAGTGGCTGGATGAAGAGATAGCATATTGGGCTTGCCATGCCCCTAGGCCCCAATTTTTAACCATAGTTCGGGTTGACCCTTCAGTCTTCCCCACGGCTTGGCTTTGGAATTCCTCTTTTGGTGAAACACCTGAGGTAACAAACCTGAAATGAGTCCTCCCATCCCACAGATTGACGAAAAGCAATTGGGAATCGGGCCAAATCCTCAGAGAGGAAGATTCGACCATGGCCCATGAGGCCTCCCCGACATTCCACGGCCATCGCTGATACAAAATCCAGAGACAAAAGCCTGAGCCAGAGCCTCAGACTCGCACTTCCTTCATATCTTGAAGAATTCTTCTCATGGTTTGTCGATCGGGCCTGCCATACCTACGTCCCCAAACCTAAGCTGAGTTTGTGTTCTCAGACTTCTGTCCTCAAAGTCTTGGGCCACACATGCTCCAGGCTGGGCGCCTGGAGCAACACATTAGGACTGTGCCTACCAATCCATGGGAATACTGCCCATTCCATGGTCCAAAATCGTACAAATTAGGAGAAACCTCCAAAGTCCCTGAGGCCATGCCAATAGTGTAGGTCGCCCAGGACAAACAAGGACTGTCTGACACCAGCTGATAATCGACCTCCACTCAGACCATAGATGGATGTCCCCAGAGAAGAAGATTGAACCAGACAGCACCCTAGGCCATAATAGGATCCATTGCTTTGGGTTACAGGCATGTGTCCTCAAAAGCCTGATTCCAATACGAGCATAGGGGTTTTCCTGAGGCACCCATCAGAACTCATCTCGTCTCCACAAGGAAACCTGTGCATGGGAGCCATGTCCAAAGCTTAGGAGAGTACTTCAGGTTCCCGGTGCCACCGCCCCATTCCAAGGCCCTCATGGACACAAAAACACATTAGGACCCATCCTCAGGAAAGTCCATTTCAACTCAGCCTCCCCGGTTGCTCCGGCAGAGCCATCAGATCAAAACTGTCTTGTTGCTAGGAGACAATTGGAATGCGAGGCGGGCTTCCCAGGCATCCATCCGCGAACGGTGCTCTGGAGTCATTCCATATGGGATGTCCTGGAGCTGTCCAACAGGTCTCAATTGTCCCGCAGAAGGAATCCTTGAAGGGGGCATCCCACAACTCCCAACGTGGGAAAACCTCAATGGCCCTGAGATTCCGCTCCCTTCATAAAGCGGCCGTCATGCACAGGAACTCCAACCTGAGCCAACGTCTGATCCTCGCCCTGACTTCAGAAGCATGAGATAGTGGTTCAGATCTGCAGGGGATACCTGTCGTGCCCTCGCCCTGAAACCCATGTCTAGCTTGTCTTCTCACACTTCCGTCCTCAAACTCCTGGCCCCGAAGTCCTAAAATTTGGCAATTCCGGACCCACAATGCAGCACTCTGCCGGCCCTCTAGAAAAGAAAAAAATTATTGCCTCATGAGCTGCCCAGGCACCTTAAATGAGGATAAACCTACACAGCACTCGACCTTACCCAAATTATATAGTCTAACCTGGGCACTAATGCACTGTCGAACACAACCTGAGCCCGGACCTCCTGACCAACACCCAGAAAGCTGACTGCACACTGAGCACATAAAACCCGCCATGGCCTTAGGTCATCATCTCTTCCCTACCTCAGTTTTCAGGCTTCAGAAACGAGACCTTATCTCCAATCACTGCCCAGGGGTGAATGTTATGCAGAAATCAGAACTCCTCCTTACCCATGGCAAGAACCCTTGTGGTTGGCACGTTGTCCAACGTTCAGTGTAGGAGAAACCAGCATTCACCCTGAGGCCCCGCCCATTCTTGAGTGCGACGAGGGCATACACACGCATTGTGACCCTCAGCATGAGTCCTGTCCTCTAGTAAGTCCTCTCCTAGGCTGGACCATTAGATGTCATAATGGGCTTGACATGTCACTAGGCCCCAATTTTTAACCAGATTTCTGACTGTCCAGTCGCCCCTCCCCAAGTCTCTACTCTGGAATCCCTCATTTGGTGGGACACCTGAGGTTAAAAAAGATAACAACAACAACAACAACAATAACAAAAAAAAAACGGACTTCTTCCAGCCCACAGAATGACCCCAATCTCTTTGGACGGGGCCAAACCACCAGAGAGTAAGACTCGTCCATTTCCCATAAAGTCACCCAGAAATTCCACGACCATGAGTGACACGATATCCAGAGACAAAAACTTGAGAAGGATCCTCACACTCGCCCTTCTTTCAAATCCCGAAGAGTTCTCCTCATGGTCTGTAGATCAGTCCTGCCATACCTATGACCCGAAACATAAGCCGAGTTTGTGTTTTCAGACAACTGTCCAAACAGCCCTGGACTACACAACCTACAGGCTCAGGCCCCTGGAGCCAAACCTGAGGACTGTACTTGCCCTCTCCAAGGGAATTGTGTGTGCCCATTCCAATGGCCACAACCCTTCTCATAAAATAAACCTCCAAAGTCCCTGATCCATCTCAAAAGTGGTGGCTTCCCAGGAAAAACAGGGGCAATCTGAGCCCAACTGAGCACCTACCTGCACTCAGACCCATAGACAGATGTCCCCAGAGGTAAAAAGGAAAGAACAGGCCCCTAGGCACTAATCAGATCCATTGCTTTGGTTTCCAGGCATCTCTCCTCAGAGGCCTGGATTTCTAAAGCAGCATATAGCTGTTTCTTGATTCACCCATCAGAAAACATCTCATCTACACATGGGAAACTTGCACGTTGGAGCTGTGTCAAAGCCTCTGTTTAGGAGAACCCTTTAGGGCCCCAGTGCCACCTCTTCATTCCAAGGTCTCCATAGACACAAAAGCACATTAGGACCCATCACCAGGGGTGTCCATTTCAACACAGCGTCCTCGGTTGCTCCCCACAGATCCAGGAGATCTAACCTGTCTTGTTGCTAGGAGACAATTGGAATGCGAGGTGGGCTACGCAGCCATCCATCCTTAGAACCCTGCTCAGAATCATTGGCCTGGAGATAACAACAGGTCTCAATAGTCCTGCAGAAGACTCTCTGCAGTTTGGAGCTTCTCACAACTCCCATCGTGGTAAAACACCCAAGGCCTCGTGATGCCCCCCCCAATCATGAAGGGGCCATCAGGGACAGAAACTCCAACCTGACCGATCCTCTGATCCTCGCCCTGACTTCAGATGCACGAGATCTCGATTCAGGTCTGTAGATTGTGCCTGCCATGGCCTCACCCAGAAACCTAAGCCGAGCTTGTGTTCTCAGATTTTGTCCTCAGACTACTGGCCCACAAGCCCTCCAGTTTGGCAATCCAGAATTACAATGCAGCACTTGCCGTCCCTCCAGAAGAAAAACATTGCCATCTGGGGCTACCCAGTAACCCCAAATGAGGATCAACCTACACCGACCTTGGCTGTACTCCAAATACATAGGCTGAGCAGGGCACTAATGCCCTTTCTGACATAGCCTGAGCCTGGACTCCCTGGCCCATCCCAGACAGCTGGCCGCACACTGAGCACATCGAGCCTCTGTGGCCTTTGGTCGTCATCTCTTCCCAACCTCGGTTTCCAGGTTTCAGAACCTAGACCTAATCTCCAATCATGCCCAAGGTTGAAGGTGATGCAGAAATCAGAACTCCTTCCCCATGGCAAGAAACCTTGTGGTTGGCATGTTGTCCAACGTTCAGTGTCGTTGAAACCAGTGTGGCCCATGAGGCCCCGCCAATGCTCGCGGGCCACATTGGTCACAAACACACATTGTGACCCTCAGGCTGAGCCCAGTCCTCAAGTAAGGCCACTCAGTGGCTGGATGAAGAGATAGCATATTGGGCTTGCCATGCCCCTAGGCCCCAATTTTTAACCATATTTCGGGTTGTCCCTTCAGTCTTCCCCACGGCTTTGCTTTGGAATTCCTCTTTTGGTGGGACACCTGAGGTAACAAACCTGAAATGAGTCCTCCCATCCCACAGATTGACGAAAAGCAATTGGGAATCGGGCCAAATTCTCAGAGAGGAAGATTCGTCCATGGCCCATGAGGCCTCCCGACATTCCACGGCCATCGCTGATACAAAATCCAGAGACAAAAGCCTGAGCAAGCGACTCAGACTCGCACTTCCTTCATATCCTGAAGAGTTCTTCTCATGGTTTGTAGATCGGGCCTGCCATATTTACGTCCCCAAACCTAAGCTGAGTTTGTTTTCAGACAACTGTCTAAACAGCCCTGGCCTACACAACCTACAGGCTCAGGCCCCTGGAGCCAAACCTGAAACTGTACTTGCCTTCTCCAAGGGAATTGTTTGTGCCCATTCCAATGGCCACAACCCTTCTAATAGGATAAACCTCCAAAGTCCCTGATCCATCTCAAAAGTGGTGGCTTCCCAGGAAAAACAGGGGCAATCTGAGCCCAAATGAGCACCGACCTGCACTCAGACCCATAGACAGATGTCCCCAGAGGTAAAAAGGAAAGAACAGGCCCCTAGGCACTAATCAGATCCATTGCTTTGGTTTCCAGGCATCTCTCCTCAGAGCCTGGATTTCAAAAGCAGCATATAGCTGTTTCTTGATTCACCCATCAGAAAAAATCTCATCTACACATGGGAAACTTGCACGTTGGAGCTGTGTCAAAGCCTCTGTTTAGGAGAACCCTTTAGGGCCCCAGTGCCACCGCTTCATTCCAAGGTCTCCATAGACACAAAAGCACATTAGGACCCATCACCAGGGGTGTCCATTTCAACTCAGCATCCTCGGTAGCTGCCCACAGATCCAGGAGATCTAACCTGTCTTGTTGCTAGGAGACAATTGGAATGCGAGGTGGGCTACGCAGCCATCCATCCTTAGAACCCTGCTCAGAATCATTGGCCTGGAGATAACAACAGGTCTCAATTGTCCTGCAGAAGACTCTCTGCAGTTTGGAGCTTCTCACAACTCCCATAGTGGGAAAACCCCCATGGCCTCGTGATGCCCCCCCCTTCATGAAGGGGCCATCAGGGACAGAAACTCCAACCTGAGCGATCGTCTGATCCACACCCTGACTTCAGATGCACGAGATCTCGATTCAGGTCTGTAGATTGTGCCTGCCATAGCCTCACCAAGAAACCTAAGCCTAGCTTGTGTTCTCAGACTTTTGTCGTCAGACTACTGGCCCACAATCCCTCCAGTTTGGCAATCCAGAACTACAATGCAGCACTCTGCCGGCCCTCCAGAAGAAAAACATTGTCCTCTGGGGCTACCCAGTAACCCCAAATGAGGATAACCTGCACCGACCATGGCTGTACCCCAAATACATAGGCTGACCAGGGCACTAATGCCCTTTCTGACACAGCCTGAGCCTGGACCCCCTGAACCCTCCCAGACAGCTGGCCGCACACTGAGCACATCGAGCCGCCATGGCCTTAGGTTGTCATCTCTTTCCCACCTCGGTTTTCAGGTTTCAGAACCTAGAACTTATCTCCAATCAGTGCCCAAGGTTGAAGGTGATGCAGAAATCAGAACTCCTTCCCCATGGCAAGAAACCTTGTGGTTGGCATGTTGTCCAACGTTCAGTGTCGTTGAAACCAATGTGGCCCATGAGGCCCCGCCCATGCTCGCGGGCCACATTGGTCACAAACACACATTGTGACCCTCAGGCTGAGCCCAGTCCTCAAGTAAGAACACTCAGTGGCTGGATGAAGAGATAGCATATTGGGCTTGCCATGCCCCTAGGCCCCAATTTTTAACCATAGTTCGGGTTGACCCTTCAGTCTTCCCCACGGCTTGGCTTTGGAATTCCTCTTTTGGTGAAACACCTGAGGTAACAAACCTGAAATGAGTCCTCCCATCCCACAGATTGACGAAAAGCAATTGGGAATCGGGCCAAATCCTCAGAGAGGAAGATTCGACCATGGCCCATGAGGCCTCCCCGACATTCCACGGCCATCGCTGATACAAAATCCAGAGACAAAAGCCTGAGCCAGAGCCTCAGACTCGCACTTCCTTCATATCTTGAAGAATTCTTCTCATGGTTTGTCGATCGGGCCTGCCATACCTACGTCCCCAAACCTAAGCTGAGTTTGTGTTCTCAGACTTCTGTCCTCAAAGTCTTGGGCCACACATGCTCCAGGCTGGGCGCCTGGAGCAACACATTAGGACTGTGCCTACCAACCCATGGGAATACTGCCCATTCCATGGTCCAAAATCGTACAAATTAGGAGAAACCTCCAAAGTCCCTGAGGCCATGCCAATAGTGTAGGTCGCCCAGGACAAACAAGGACTGTCTGACACCAGCTGATAATCGACCTCCACTCAGACCATAGATGGATGTCCCCAGAGAAGAAGATTGAACCAGACAGCACCCTAGGCCATAATAGGATCCATTGCTTTGGGTTACAGGCATGTGTCCTCAAAAGCCTGATTCCAATACGAGCATAGGGGTTTTCCTGAGGCACCCATCAGAACTCATCTCGTCTCCACAAGGAAACCTGTGCATGGGAGCCATGTCCAAAGCTTAGGAGAGTACTTCAGGTTCCCGGTGCCACCGCCCCATTCCAAGGCCCTCATGGACACAAAAACACATTAGGACCCATCCTCAGGAAAGTCCATTTCAACTCAGCCTCCCCGGTTGCTCCGGCAGAGCCATCAGATCAAAACTGTCTTGTTGCTAGGAGACAATTGGAATGCGAGGCGGGCTTCCCAGGCATCCATCCGCGAACGGTGCTCTGGAGTCATTCCATATGGGATGTCCTGGAGCTGTCCAACAGGTCTCAATTGTCCCGCAGAAGGAATCCTTGAAGGGGGCATCCCACAACTCCCAACGTGGGAAAACCTCAATGGCCCTGAGATTCCGCTCCCTTCATAAAGCGGCCGTCATGCACAGGAACTCCAACCTGAGCCAACGTCTGATCCTCGCCCTGACTTCAGAAGCATGAGATAGTGGTTCAGATCTGCAGGGGATACCTGTCGTGCCCTCGCCCTGAAACCCATGTCTAGCTTGTCTTCTCACACTTCCGTCCTCAAACTCCTGGCCCCGAAGTCCTAAAATTTGGCAATTCCGGACCCACAATGCAGCACTCTGCCGGCCCTCTAGAAAAGAAAAAAATTATTGCCTCATGAGCTGCCCAGGCACCTTAAATGAGGATAAACCTACACAGCACTCGACCTTACCCAAATTATATAGTCTAACCTGGGCACTAATGCACTGTCGAACACAACCTGAGCCCGGACCTCCTGACCAACACCCAGAAAGCTGACTGCACACTGAGCACATAAAACCCGCCATGGCCTTAGGTCATCATCTCTTCCCTACCTCAGTTTTCAGGCTTCAGAAACGAGACCTTATCTCCAATCACTGCCCAGGGGTGAATGTTATGCAGAAATCAGAACTCCTCCTTACCCATGGCAAGAACCCTTGTGGTTGGCACGTTGTCCAACGTTCAGTGTAGGAGAAACCAGCATTCACCCTGAGGCCCCGCCCATTCTTGAGTGCGACGAGGGCATACACACGCATTGTGACCCTCAGCATGAGTCCTGTCCTCTAGTAAGTCCTCTCCTAGGCTGGACCATTAGATGTCATAATGGGCTTGACATGTCACTAGGCCCCAATTTTTAACCAGATTTCTGACTGTCCAGTCGCCCCTCCCCAAGTCTCTACTCTGGAATCCCTCATTTGGTGGGACACCTGAGGTAACAAACCTGAAATGAGTCCTCCCATCCCACAGATTGACGAAAAGCAATTGGGAATCGGGCCAAATTCTCAGAGAGGAAGATTCGTCCATGGCCCATGAGGCCTCCCGACATTCCACGGCCATCGCTGATACAAAATCCAGAGACAAAAGCCTGAGCAACCGACTCAGACTCGCACTTCCTTCATATCCTGAAGAGTTCTTCTCATGGTTTGTAGATCGGGCCTGCCATATTTACGTCCCCAAACCTAAGCTGAGTTTGTTTTCAGACAACTGTCTAAACAGCCCTGGCCTACACAACCTACAGGCTCAGGCCCCTGGAGCCAAACCTGAAACTGTACTTGCCTTCTCCAAGGGAATTGTTTGTGCCCATTCCAATGGCCACAACCCTTCTAATAGGATAAACCTCCAAAGTCCCTGATCCATCTCAAAAGTGGTGGCTTCCCAGGAAAAACAGGGGCAATCTGAGCCCAAATGAGCACCGACCTGCACTCAGACCCATAGACAGATGTCCCCAGAGGTAAAAAGGAAAGAACAGGCCCCTAGGCACTAATCAGATCCATTGCTTTGGTTTCCAGGCATCTCTCCTCAGAGCCTGGATTTCAAAAGCAGCATATAGCTGTTTCTTGATTCACCCATCAGAAAAAATCTCATCTACACATGGGAAACTTGCACGTTGGAGCTGTGTCAAAGCCTCTGTTTAGGAGAACCCTTTAGGGCCCCAGTGCCACCGCTTCATTCCAAGGTCTCCATAGACACAAAAGCACATTAGGACCCATCACCAGGGGTGTCCATTTCAACTCAGCATCCTCGGTAGCTGCCCACAGATCCAGGAGATCTAACCTGTCTTGTTGCTAGGAGACAATTGGAATGCGAGGTGGGCTACGCAGCCATCCATCCTTAGAACCCTGCTCAGAATCATTGGCCTGGAGCCAAGCAATGGTCTCAATTGACCTGCAGAAGACTCTCTGCAGTTTGGAGCTTCTCACAACTCCCCTCGTGGGAAAACACCCATGGCCTCGTGATGCCCCCCCCCAATCATGAAGGGGCCATCAGGGCGGGAAATTCCAACCT
Source organism: Mustela nivalis (assembly GCF_964662115.1). NCBI lineage: Eukaryota > Metazoa > Chordata > Mammalia > Carnivora > Mustelidae > Mustela > Mustela nivalis. Next base: position 164,373 of record NW_028135556.1, on the reverse strand, counting down.
GACCGATCCTCTGATCCTCGCCCTGACTTCAGATGCACGAGATCTCGATTCAGGTCTGTAGATTGTGCCTGCCATGGCCTCACCCAGAAACCTAAGCCTAGCTTGTGTTCTCAGAATTTTGTCCTCAGACTACTGGCCCACAAGCCCTCCAGTTTGGCAATCCAGAACTACAATGCAGCACTTGCCGTCCCTCCAGAAGAAAAACATTGCCATCTGGGGCTACCCAGTAACCCCAAATGAGGATCAACCTACACCGACCTTGGCTGTACCCCAAATACATAGGCTGACCAGGGCACTAATGCCCTTTCTGACATAGCCTGAGCCTGGACTCCCTGGCCCGTCCCAGACAGCTGGCCGCACACTGAGCACATCGAGCCTCCGTGGCCTTTGGTCGTCATCTCTTCCCAACCTCGGTTTCCAGGTTTCAGAACCTAGACCTAATCTCCAATCATGCCCAAGGTTGAAGGTGATGCAGAAATCAGAACTCCTTCCCCATGGCAAGAAACCTTGTGGTTGGCATGTTGTCCAACGTTCAGTGTCGTTGAAACCAGTGTGGCCCATGAGGCCCCGCCAATGCTCGCGGGCCACATTGGTCACAAACACACATTGTGACCCTCAGGCTGAGCCCAGTCCTCAAGTAAGGCCACTCAGTGGCTGGATGAAGAGATAGCATATTGGGCTTGCCATGCCCCTAGGCCCCAATTTTTAACCATATTTCGGGTTGTCCCTTCAGTCTTCCCCACGGCTTTGCTTTGGAATTCCTCTTTTGGTGGGACACCTGAGGTAACAAACCTGAAATGAGTCCTCCCATCCCACAGATTGACGAAAAGCAATTGGGAATCGGGCCAAATTCTCAGAGAGGAAGATTCGTCCATGGCCCATGAGGCCTCCCGACATTCCACGGCCATCGCTGATACAAAATCCAGAGACAAAAGCCTGAGCAAGCGACTCAGACTCGCACTTCCTTCATATCCTGAAGAGTTCTTCTCATGGTTTGTAGATCGGGCCTGCCATATTTACGTCCCCAAACCTAAGCTGAGTTTGTTTTCAGACAACTGTCTAAACAGCCCTGGCCTACACAACCTACAGGCTCAGGCCCCTGGAGCCAAACCTGAAACTGTACTTGCCTTCTCCAAGGGAATTGTTTGTGCCCATTCCAATGGCCACAACCCTTCTAATAGGATAAACCTCCAAAGTCCCTGATCCATCTCAAAAGTGGTGGCTTCCCAGGAAAAACAGGGGCAATCTGAGCCCAACTGAGCACCTACCTGCACTCAGACTTATAGACAGATGTCCCCAGGGGTAAAAAGGAAAGAACAGGCCCCTAGGCACTAATCAGATCCATTGCTTTGGTTTCCAGGCATCTCTCCTCAGAGGCCTGGATTTCTAAAGCAGCATATAGCTGTTTCTTGACTCACCCATCAGAAAACATCTCATCTACACATGGGAAACTTGCACGTTGGAGCTGTGTCAAAGCCTCTGTTTAGGAGAACACTTTAGGGCACCAGTGCCACCTCTTCATTCCAAGGTCTCCATAGACACAAAAGCACATTAGGACCCATCACCAGGGGTGTCCATTTCAACACAGCGTCCTCGGTTGCTCCCCACAGATCCAGGAGATCTAACCTGTCTTGTTGCTAGGAGACAATTTGAATGCGAGGTGGGCTACGCAGCCATCCATCCTTAGAACCCTGCTCAGAATCATTGGCCTGGAGCCAAGCAACGGTCTCAATTGACCTGCAGAAGACTCTCTGCAGTTTGGAGCTTCTCATAACTCCCATCGTGGGAAAACCCCCATGGCCTCGTGATGCCCCCCCCATTCATGTAGGGGCCATCAGGGACAGATACTCCAACCTGACCAATCGTCTGATCCTCGCCCTGACTTCAGATGTACGAGATCTCGATTCAGGTCTGTAGATTGTGCCTGCCATGGCCTCACCCAGAAACCTAAGCCTAGCTTGTGTTCTCAGACTTCTGTCCTCAGACTACTGGCCCACAAGCCCTCCAGTTTGGCAATCCAGAACTACAATGCAGCACTTGCCGTCCCTCCAGAAGAAAAACATTGCCATCTGGGGCTACCCAGTAACCCCAAATGAGGATCAACCTATACTGACCTTGGCTGTACCCCAAATACATAGGCTGACCAGGGCACTAATGCCCTTTCTGACATAGCCTGAGCCTGGACTCCCTGGCCCGTCCCAGACAGCTGGCCGCACACTGAGCACATCGAGCCTCCGTGGCCTTTGGTCGTCATCTCTTCCCAACCTCGGTTTCCAGGTTTCAGAACCTAGACCTAATCTCCAATCATGCCCAAGGTTGAAGGTGATGCAGAAATCAGAACTCCTTCCCCATGGCAAGAAACCTTGTGGTTGGCATGTTGTCCAACGTTCAGTGTCGTTGAAACCAGTGTGGCCCATGAGGCCCCGCCAATGCTCGCGGGCCACATTGGTCACAAACACACATTGTGACCCTCAGGCTGAGCCCAGTCCTCAAGTAAGGCCACACAGTGGCTGGATGAAGAGATAGCATATTGGGCTTGCCATGCCCCTAGGCCCCAATTTTTAACCATATTTCGGGTTGTCCCTTCAGTCTTCCCCACGGCTTTGCTTTGGAATTCCTCTTTTGGTGGGACACCTGAGGTAACAAACCTGAAATGAGTCCTCCCATCCCACAGATTGACGAAAAGCAATTGGGAATCGGGCCAAATTCTCAGAGAGGAAGATTCGTCCATGGCCCATGAGGCCTCCCGACATTCCACGGCCATCGCTGATACAAAATCCAGAGACAAAAGCCTGAGCAAGCGACTCAGACTCGCACTTCCTTCATATCCTGAAGAGTTCTTCTCATGGTTTGTAGATCGGGCCTGCCATATTTACGTCCCCAAACCTAAGCTGAGTTTGTTTTCAGACAACTGTCTAAACAGCCCTGGCCTACACAACCTACAGGCTCAGGCCCCTGGAGCCAAACCTGAAACTGTACTTGCCTTCTCCAAGGGAATTGTTTGTGCCCATTCCAATGGCCACAACCCTTCTAATAGGATAAACCTCCAAAGTCCCTGATCCATCTCAAAAGTGGTGGCTTCCCAGGAAAAACAGGGGCAATCTGAGCCCAACTGAGCACCTACCTGCACTCAGACTTATAGACAGATGTCCCCAGGGGTAAAAAGGAAAGAACAGGCCCCTAGGCACTAATCAGATCCATTGCTTTGGTTTCCAGGCATCTCTCCTCAGAGGCCTGGATTTCTAAAGCAGCATATAGCTGTTTCTTGACTCACCCATCAGAAAACATCTCATCTACACATGGGAAACTTGCACGTTGGAGCTGTGTCAAAGCCTCTGTTTAGGAGAACACTTTTGGGCACCAGTGCCACCTCTTCATTCCAAGGTCTCCATAGACACAAAAGCACATTAGGACCCATCACCAGGGGTGTCCATTTCAACACAGCGTCCTCGGTTGCTCCCCACAGATCCAGGAGATCTAACCTGTCTTGTTGCTAGGAGACAATTGGAATGCGAGGTGGGCTACGCAGCCATCCATCCTTAGAACCCTGCTCAGAATCATTGGCCTGGAGCCAAGCAACGGTCTCAATTGACCTGCAGAAGACTCTCTGCAGTTTGGAGCTTCTCATAACTCCCATCGTGGGAAAACCCCCATGGCCTCGTGATGCCCCCCCCATTCATGTAGGGGCCATCAGGGACAGATACTCCAACCTGACCGATCATCTGATCCTCGCCCTGACTTCAGATGTACGAGATCCCGATTCAGGTCTGTAGATTGTGCCTGCCATGGCCTCACCCAGAAACCTAAGCCTAGCTTGTGTTCTCAGACTTCTGTCCTCAGACTACTGGCCCACAAGCCCTCCAGTTTGGCAATCCAGAACTACAATGCAGCACTTGCCGTCCCTCCAGAAGAAAAACATTGCCATCTGGGGCTACCCAGTAACCCCAAATGAGGATCAACCTATACTGACCTTGGCTGTACCCCAAATACATAGGCTGACCAGGGCACTAATGCCCTTTCTGACATAGCCTGAGCCTGGACTCCCTGGCCCGTCCCAGACAGCTGGCCGCACACTGAACACATCGAGCCTCCATGGCCTTAGGTCGTCATCTCTTCCCCACCTCGGTTTCCAGGTTTCAGAACCTAGACCTAATCTCCAATCATGCCCAAGGTTGAAGGTGATGCAGAAATCAGAACTCCTTCCCCATGGCAAGAAACCTTGTGGTTGGCATGTTGTCCAACGTTCAGTGTCGTTGAAACCAGTGTGGCCCATGAGGCCCCGCCCATGCTCGCGGGCCACATTGGTCACAAACACACATTGTGACCCTCAGGCTGAGCCCAGTCCTCAAGTAAGGCCACACAGTGGCTGGATGAAGAGATAGCATATTGGGCTTGCCATGCCCCTAGGCCCCAATTTTTAACCATAGTTCGGGTTGACCCTTCAGTCTTCCCCACGGCTTGGCTTTGGAATTCCTCTTTTGGTGGGACACCTGAGGTAACAAACCTGAAATGAGTCCTCCCATCCCACAGATTGACGAAAAGCAATTGGGAATCGGGCCAAATCCTCAGAGAGGAAGATTCGACCATGGCCAATGAGGCCTCCCCGACATTCCACGGCCATCGCTGATACAAAATCCAGAGACAAAAGCCTGAGCCAGCGCCTCAGACTCGCACTTCCTTCATATCTTGAAGAATTCTTCTCATGGTTTGTCGATCGGGCCTGCCATACCTACGTCCCCAAACCTAAGCTGAGTTTGTGTTCTCAGACTTCTGTCCTCAAAGTCTTGGGCCACACACGCTCCAGGCTGCGCGCCTGGAGCAACACATTAGGACTGTGCCTACCAATCCATGGGAATTCTGCCCATTCCATGGTCCAAAATCGTACAAATTAGGAGAAACCTCCAAAGTCCCTGAGGCCATCCCAATAGTGTAGGTCGCCTGGAACAAACAAGGACTGTCTGACACCAGCTGATAATCGACCTCCACTCATACCATAGATGGATGTCCCCAGAGAAGAAGATTGAACAAGACAGCACCCTAGGCCATAATAGGATCCATTGCTTTGGGTTACAGGCATGTGTCCTCAAAAGCCTGATTCCAATACGAGCATAGGGGTTTTCCTGAGGCACCCATCAGAACTCATCTCGTCTCCACAAGGAAACCTGTGCATGGGAGCCATGTCCAAAGCTTAAGAGAGTACTTCAGGGTCCTGGTGCCACCGCCCCTTTCCAAGGCCCTCATGGACACAAAAACACATTAGGACCCATCCTCAGGAAAGTCCATTTCAACTCAGCCACCCCGGTTGCTCCGGCAGAGCCATCAGATCTAAACTGTCTTGTTGCTATGAGACAATTGGAATGCGAGGCGGGCTTCCCAGGCATCCATCCGCGAACGGTGCTCTGGAGTCATTCCATATGGGATGTCCTGGAGCTGTCCAACAGGTCTCAATTGTCCCGCAGAAGGAATCCTTGAAGGGGGCATCCCACAACTCCCAACGTGGGAAGACCTCAATGGCCCCGAGATTCCACTCCCTTCATAAAGCGGCCGCCATGCACAGGAACTCCAACCTGAGCCAACGTCTGATCCTCGCCCTGACTTCAGAAGCATGAGATAGTGGTTCAGATCTGCAGGGGATACCTGTCGTGCCCTCGCCCTGAAACCCATGTCTAGCTTGTATCTCACACTTCTGTCCTCAAACTCCTGGCCCCGAAGTCCTAAAATTTGGCAATTCCGGACCCACAATGCAGCACTCTGCCGGCCCTCTAGAAAAAAAAAAAAATATTGCCTCATGAGCTGCCCAGGCACCTTAAATGAGGATAAACCTACACAGCACTCGACCTTACCCAAATTATATAGTCTAACCTGGGCACTAATGCACTGTCGAACACAACCTGAGCCCGGACCTCCTGACCAACACCCAGAAAGCTGACCGCACACTGAGCACATAAAACCCGCCATGGCCTTAGGTCATCATCTCTTCCCTACCTCAGTTTTCAGGCTTCAGAAACGAGACCTTATCTCCAATCACTGCCCAGGGGTGAATGTTATGCAGAAATCAGAACTCCTCCTTACCCATGGCAAGAACCCTTGTGGTTGGCACGTTGTCCAACGTTCAGTGTAGGAGAAACCAGCATTCACCCTGAGGCCCCGCCCATTCTTGAGTGCGACGAGGGCATACACACGCATTGTGACCCTCAGCATGAGTCCTGTCCTCTAGTAAGTCCTCTCAGTGGCTGGAACTTTAGATGTCATAATGGGCTTGACATGTCACTAGGCCCCAATTTTTAACCAGATTTCTGACTGTCCAGTCGCCCCTCCCCAAGTCTCTACTCTGGAATCCCTCATTTGGTGGGACACCTGAGGTTAAAAAAGATAACAACAACAACAACAACAACAACAACAACAAAAAACGGACTTCTTCCAGTCCACAGAATGACCCCAATCTCTTTGGACGGGGCCAAACCACCAGAGAGTAAGACTCGTCCATTTCCCATAAAGTCACCCAGAAATTCCACGACCATGAGTGACACGATATCCAGAGACAAAAACTTGAGAAGGATCCTCACACTCGCCCTTCTTTCAAATCCCGAAGAGTTCTCCTCATGGTCTGTAGATCAGTCCTGCCATACCTATGACCCGAAACATAAGCCGAGTTTGTGTTTTCAGACAACTGTCCAAACAACCCTGGCCTACACAACCTACAGGCTCAGGCCCCTGGAGCCAAACCTGAGGACTGTACTTGCCCTCTCCAAGGGAATTGTGTGTGCCCATTCCAATGGCCACAACCCTTCTAATAGGATAAACCTCCAAAGTCCCTGATCCATCTCAAAAGTGGTGGCTTCCCAGGAAAAACAGGGGCAATCTGAGCCCAACTGAGCACCTACCTGCTCTCAGACCCATAGACAGATGTCCCCAGAGGTAAAAAGGAAAGAACAGGCCCCTAGGCACTAATCAGATCCATTGCTTTGGTTTCCAGGCATCTCTCCTCAGAGGCCTGGATTTCTAAAGCAGCATATAGCTGTTTCTTGACTCACCCATCAGAAAACATCTCATCTACACATGGGAAACTTGCACGTTGGAGCTGTGTCAAAGCCTCTGTTTAGGAGAACCCTTTAGGGCACCAGTGCCACCTCTTCATTCCAAGGTCTCCATAGACACAAAAGCACATTAGGACCCATCACCAGGGGTGTCCATTTCAACACAGCGTCCTCGGTTGCTCCCCACAGATCCAGGAGATCTAACCTGTCTTGTTGCTAGGAGACAATTGGAATGCGAGGTGGGCTACGAAGCCATCCATCCTTAGAACCCTGCTCAGAATCATTGGCCTGGAGCCAAGCAACGGTCTCAATTGACCTGCAGAAGACTCTCTGCAGTTTGGAGCTTCTCACAACTCCCCTCGTGGGAAAACCCCCATGGCCTCATGATGCCCCCCCCATTCATGTAGGGGCCATCAGGGACAGATACTCCAACCTGACCGATCGTCTGATCCTCGCCCTGACTTCAGATGTACGAGATCTCGATTCAGGTCTGTAGATTGTGCCTGCCATGGCCTCACCCAGAAACCTAAGCCTAGCTTGTGTTCTCAGACTTCTGTCCTCAGACTACTGGCCCACAAGCCCTCCAGTTTGGCAATCCAGAACTACAATGCAGCACTTGCCGTCCCTCCAGAAGAAAAACATTGCCATCTGGGGCTACCCAGTAACCCCAAATGAGGATCAACCTACACCGACCTTGGCTGTACCCCAAATACATAGGCTGACCAGGGCACTAATGCCCTTTCTGACATAGCCTGAGCCTGGACTCCCTGGCCCGTCCCAGACAGCTGGCCGCACACTGAGCTCATCGAGCCTCCGTGGCCTTTGGTCGTCATCTCTTCCCAACCTCGGTTTCCAGGTTTCAGAACCTAGACCTAATCTCCAATCATGCCCAAGGTTGAAGGTGATGCAGAAATCAGAACTCCTTCCCCATGGCAAGAAACCTTGTGGTTGGCATGTTGTCCAACGTTCAGTGTCGTTGAAACCAGTGTGGCCCATGAGGCCCCGCCAATGCTCGCGGGCCACATTGGTCACAAACACACATTGTGACCCTCAGGCTGAGCCCAGTCCTCAAGTAAGGCCACACAGTGGCTGGATGAAGAGATAGCATATTGGGCTTGCCATGCCCCTAGGCCCCAATTTTTAACCATAGTTCGGGTTGACCCTTCAGTCTTCCCCACGGCTTGGCTTTGGAATTCCTCTTTTGGTGGGACACCTGAGGTAACAAACCTGAAATGAGTCCTCCCATCCCACAGATTGACGAAAAGCAATTGGGAATCGGGCCAAATTCTCAGAGAGGAAGATTCGTCCATGGCCCATGAGGCCTCCCGACATTCCACGGCCATCGCTGATACAAAATCCAGAGACAAAAGCCTGAGCAAGCGACTCAGACTCGCACTTCCTTCATATCCTGAAGAGTTCTTCTCATGGTTTGTAGATCGGGCCTGCCATATTTACGTCCCCAAACCTAAGCTGAGTTTGTTTTCAGACAACTGTCTAAACAGCCCTGGCCTACACAACCTACAGGCTCAGGCCCCTGGAGCCAAACCTGAAACTGTACTTGCCTTCTCCAAGGGAATTGTTTGTGCCCATTCCAATGGCCACAACCCTTCTAATAGGATAAACCTCCAAAGTCCCTGATCCATCTCAAAAGTGGTGGCTTCCCAGGAAAAACAGGGGCAATCTGAGCCCAAATGAGCACCGACCTGCACTCAGACCCATAGACAGATGTCCCCAGAGGTAAAAAAAAGAACAGGCCCCTAGGCACTAATCAGATCCATTGCTTTGGTTTCCAGGCATCTCTCCTCAGAGCCTGGATTTCAAAAGCAGCATATAGCTGTTTCTTGATTCACCCATCAGAAAAAATCTCATCTACACATGGGAAACTTGCACGTTGGAGCTGTGTCAAAGCCTCTGTTTAGGAGAACCCTTTAGGGCCCCAGTGCCACCGCTTCATTCCAAGGTCTCCATAGACACAAAAGCACATTAGGACCCATCACCAGGGGTGTCCATTTCAACTCAGCATCCTCGGTAGCTGCCCACAGATCCAGGAGATCTAACCTGTCTTGTTGCTAGGAGACAATTGGAATGCGAGGTGGGCTACGAAGCCATCCATCCTTAGAACCCTGCTCAGAATCATTGGCCTGGAGATAACAACAGGTCTCAATTGTCCTGCAGAAGACTCTCTGCAGTTTGGAGCTTCTCACAACTCCCATAGTGGGAAAACCCCCATGGCCTCGTGATGCCCCCCCCTTCATGAAGGGGCCATCAGGGACAGAAACTCCAACCTGAGCGATCGTCTGATCCACACCCTGACTTCAGATGCACGAGATCTCGATTCAGGTCTGTAGATTGTGCCTGCCATAGCCTCACCAAGAAACCTAAGCCTAGCTTGTGTTCTCAGACTTTTGTCGTCAGACTACTGGCCCACAAGCCCTCCAGTTTGGCAATCCAGAACTACAATTCAGCACTCTGCCGGCCCTCCAGAAGAAAAACATTGTCCTCTGGGGCTACCCAGTAACCCCAAATGAGGATAACCTGCACCGACCATGGCTGTACCCCAAATACATAGGCGGACCAGGGCACTAATGCCCTTTCTGACACAGCCTGAGCCTGGACACCCTGAACCCTCCCTGACAGCTGGCCGCACACTGAGCACATTGAGCCGCCATGGCCTTAGGTTGTCATCTCTTCCCCACCTCGGTTTTCAGGTTTCAGAACCTAGAACTTATCTCCAATCAGTGCCCAAGGTTGAAGGTGATGCAGAAATCAGAACACCTTCCCCATGGCAAGAAACCTTGTGGTTGGCATGTTGTCCAACGTTCAGTGTCGTTGAAACCAATGTGGCCCATGAGGCCCCGCCCATGCTCGCGGGCCACATTGGTCACAAACACACATTGTGACCCTCAGGCTGAGCCCAGTCCTCAAGTAAGAACACTCAGTGGCTGGATGAAGAGATAGCATATTGGGCTTGCCATGCCCCTAGGCCCCAATTTTTAACCATAGTTCGGGTTGACCCTTCAGTCTTCCCCACGGCTTGGCTTTGGAATTCCTCTTTTGGTGAAACACCTGAGGTAACAAACCTGAAATGAGTCCTCCCATCCCACAGATTGACGAAAAGCAATTGGGAATCGGGCCAAATCCTCAGAGCGGAAGATTCGACCATGGCCCATGAGGCCTCCCCGACATTCCACGGCCATCGCTGATACAAAATCCAGAGACAAAAGCCTGAGCCAGAGCCTCAGACTCGCACTTCCTTCATATCTTGAAGAATTCTTCTCATGGTTTGTCGATCGGGCCTGCCATACCTACGTCCCCAAACCTAAGCTGAGTTTGTGTTCTCAGACTTCTGTCCTCAAAGTTTGGGCCACACACGCTCCAGGCTGGGCGCCTGGAGCAACACATTAGGACTGTGCCTACCAATCCATGGGAATACTGCCCATTCCATGGTCCAAAATCGTACAAATTAGGAGAAACCTCCAAAGTCCCTGAGGCCATGCCAATAGTGTAGGTCGCCCAGGACAAACAAGGACTGTCTGACAACAGCTGATAATCGACCTCCACTCAGACCATAGATGGATGTCCCCAGAGAAGAAGATTGAACAAGACAGCACCCTAGGCCATAATAGGATCCATTGCTTTGGGTTACAGGCATGTGTCCTCAAAAGCCTGATTCCAATACGAGCATAGGGGTTTTCCTGAGGCACCCATCAGAACTCATCTCGTCTCCACAAGGAAACCTGTGCATGGGAGCCATGTCCAAAGCTTAGGAGAGTACTTCAGGTTCCCGGTGCCACCGCCCCATTCCAAGGCCCTCATGGACACAAAAACACATTAGGACCCATCCTCAGGAAAGTCCATTTCAACTCAGCCACCCCGGTTGCTCCGGCAGAGCCATCAGATCAAAACTGTCTTGTTGCTAGGAGACAATTGGAATGCGAGGCGGGCTTCCCAGGCATCCATCCTCGAACGGTGCTCTGGAGTCATTCCATATGGGATGTCCTGGAGCTGTCCAACAGGTCTCAATTGTCCCGCAGAAGGAATCCTTGAAGGGGGCATCCCACAACTCCCAACGTGGGAAAACTTCAATGGCCCTGAGATTCCGCTCCCTTCATAAAGCGGCCGCCATGCACAGGAACTCCAACCTGAGCCAACGTCTGATCCTCGCCCTGACTTCAGAAGCATGAGATAGTGGTTCAGATCTGCAGGGGATACCTGTCGTGCCCTCGCCCTGAAACCCATGTCTAGCTTGTCTTCTCACACTTCCGTCCTCAAACTCCTGGCCCCGAAGTCCTAAAATTTGGCAATTCCGGACCCACAATGCAGCACTCTGCCGGCCCTCTAGAAAAAAAAAAAATTATTGCCTCATGAGCTGCCCAGGCACCTTAAATGAGGATAAACCTACACAGCACTCGACCTTACCCAAATTATATAGTCTAACCTGGGCACTAATGCACTGTCGAACACAACCTGAGCCCGGACCTCCTGACCAACACCCAGAAAGCTGACTGCACACTGAGCACATAAAACCCGCCATGGCCTTAGATCATCATCTCTTCCCTACCTCAGTTTTCAGGCTTCAGAAACGAGACCTTATCTCCAATCACTGCCCAGGGGTGAATGTTATGCAGAAATCAGAACTCCTCCTTACCCATGGCAAGAACCCTTGTGGTTGGCACGTTGTCCAACGTTCAGTGTAGGAGAAACCAGCATTCACCCTGAGGCCCCGCCCATTCTTGAGTGCGACGAGGGCATACACACGCATTGTGACCCTCAGCATGAGTCCTGTCCTCTAGTAAGTCCTCTCCTAGGCTGGACCATTAGATGTCATAATGGGCTTGACATGTCACTAGGCCCCAATTTTTAACCAGATTTCTGACTGTCCAGTCGCCCCTCCCCAAGTCTCTACTCTGGAATCCCTCATTTGGTGGGACACCTGAGGTTAAAAAAGATAACAACAACAACAACAACAATAACAAAAAAAAAACGGACTTCTTCCAGCCCACAGAATGACCCCAATCTCTTTGGACGGGGCCAAACCACCAGAGAGTAAGACTCGTCCATTTCCCATAAAGTCACCCAGAAATTCCACGACCATGAGTGACACGATATCCAGAGACAAAAACTTGAGAAGGATCCTCACACTCGCCCTTCTTTCAAATCCCGAAGAGTTCTCCTCATGGTCTGTAGATCAGTCCTGCCATACCTATGACCCGAAACATAAGCCGAGTTTGTGTTTTCAGACAACTGTCCAAACAGCCCTGGACTACACAACCTACAGGCTCAGGCCCCTGGAGCCAAACCTGAAAACTGTACTTGCCCTCTCCAAGGGAATTGTGTGTGCCCATTCCAATGGCCACAACCCTTCTAATAGGATAAACCTCCAAAGTCCCTGATCCATCTCAAAAGTGGTGGCTTCCCAGGAAAAACAGGGGCAATCTGAGCCCAACTGAGCACCTACCTGCACTCAGACCCATAGACAGATGTCCCCAGAGGTAAAAAGGAAAGAACAGGCCCCTAGGCACTACTCAGATCCATTGCTTTGGTTTCCAGGCATCTCTCCTCAGAGGCCTGGATTTCTAAAGCAGCATATAGCTGTTTCTTGACTCACCCATCAGAAAACATCTCATCTACACATGGGAAACTTGCACGTAGGAGCTGTGTCAAAGCCTCTGTTTAGGAGAACCCTTTAGGGCCCCAGTGCCACCTCTTCATTCCAAGGTCTCCATAGACACAAAAGCACATTAGGACCCATCACCAGGGGTGTCCATTTCAACACAGCGTCCTCGGTTGCTCCCCACAGATCCAGGAGATCTAACCTGTCTTGTTGCTAGGAGACAATTGGAATGCGAGGTGGGCTACGCAGCCATCCATCCTTAGAACCCTGCTCAGAATCATTGGCCTGGAGCCAAGCAATAGTCTCAATTGACCTGCAGAAGACTCTCTGCAGTTTGGAGCTTCTCACAACTCCCCTCGTGGGAAAACACCCATGGCCTCGTGATGCCCCCCCCAATCATGAAGGGGCCATCAGTGCGGGAAATTCCAACCTGACCGATCCTCTGATCCTCGCCCTGAATTCAGATGCACGAGATCTCGATTCAGGTCTGTAGATTGTGCCTGCCATGGCCTCACCCAGAAACCTAAGCCTAGCTTGTGTTCTCAGAATTTTGTCCTCAGACTACTGGCCCACAAGCCCTCCAGTTTGGCAATCCAGAACTACAATGCAGCACTTGCCGTCCCTCCAGAAGAAAAACATTGCCATCTGGGGCTACCCAGTAACCCCAAATGAGGATCAACCTACACCGACCTTGGCTGTACCCCAAATACATAGGCTGACCAGGGCACTAATGCCCTTTCTGACATAGCCTGAGCCTGGACTCCCTGGCCCGTCCCAGACAGCTGGCCGCACACTGAGCACATCGAGCCTCCGTGGCCTTTGGTCGTCATCTCTTCCCAACCTCGGTTTCCAGGTTTCAGAACCTAGACCTAATCTCCAATCATGCCCAAGGTTGAAGGTGATGCAGAAATCAGAACTCCTTCCCCATGGCAAGAAACCTTGTGGTTGGCATGTTGTCCAACGTTCAGTGTCGTTGAAACCAGTGTGGCCCATGAGGCCCCGCCAATGCTCGCGGGCCACATTGGTCACAAACACACATTGTGACCCTCAGGCTGAGCCCAGTCCTCAAGTAAGGCCACTCAGTGGCTGGATGAAGAGATAGCATATTGGGCTTGCCATGCCCCTAGGCCCCAATTTTTAACCATATTTCGGGTTGTCCCTTCAGTCTTCCCCACGGCTTTGCTTTGGAATTCCTCTTTTGGTGGGACACCTGAGGTAACAAACCTGAAATGAGTCCTCCCATCCCACAGATTGACGAAAAGCAATTGGGAATCGGGCCAAATTCTCAGAGAGGAAGATTCGTCCATGGCCCATGAGGCCTCCCGACATTCCACGGCCATCGCTGATACAAAATCCAGAGACAAAAGCCTGAGCAAGCGACTCAGACTCGCACTTCCTTCATATCCTGAAGAGTTCTTCTCATGGTTTGTAGATCGGGCCTGCCATATTTACGTCCCCAAACCTAAGCTGAGTTTGTTTTCAGACAACTGTCTAAACAGCCCTGGCCTACACAACCTACAGGCTCAGGCCCCTGGAGCCAAACCTGAAACTGTACTTGCCTTCTCCAAGGGAATTGTTTGTGCCCATTCCAATGGCCACAACCCTTCTAATAGGATAAACCTCCAAAGTCCCTGATCCATCTCAAAAGTGGTGGCTTCCCAGGAAAAACAGGGGCAATCTGAGCCCAACTGAGCACCTACCTGCACTCAGACTTATAGACAGATGTCCCCAGGGGTAAAAAGGAAAGAACAGGCCCCTAGGCACTAATCAGATCCATTGCTTTGGTTTCCAGGCATCTCTCCTCAGAGGCCTGGATTTCTAAAGCAGCATATAGCTGTTTCTTGACTCACCCATCAGAAAACATCTCATCTACACATGGGAAACGTGCACGTTGGAGCTGTGTCAAAGCCTCTGTTTAGGAGAACACTTTAGGGCACCAGTGCCACCTCTTCATTCCAAGGTCTCCATAGACACAAAAGCACATTAGGACCCATCACCAGGGGTGTCCATTTCAACACAGCGTCCTCGGTTGCTCCCCACAGATCCAGGAGATCTAACCTGTCTTGTTGCTAGGAGACAATTGGAATGCGAGGTGGGCTACGCAGCCATCCATCCTTAGAACCCTGCTCAGAATCATTGGCCTGGAGCCAAGCAACGGTCTCAATTGACCTGCAGAAGACTCTCTGCAATTTGGAGCTTCTCATAACTCCCATCGTGGGAAAACCCCCATGGCCTCGTGATGCCCCCCCCATTCATGTAGGGGCCATCAGGGACAGATACTCCAAACTGACCGATCGTCTGATCCTCGCCCTGACTTCAGATGTACGAGATCTCGATTCAGGTCTGTAGATTGTGCCTGCCATGGCCTCACCCAGAAACCTAAGCCTAGCTTGTGTTCTCAGACTTCTGTCCTCAGACTACTGGCCCACAATCCCTCCAGTTTGGCAATCCAGAACTACAATGCAGCACTTGCCGTCCCTCCAGAAGAAAAACATTGCCATCTGGGGCTACCCAGTAACCCCAAATGAGGATCAACCTATACTGACCTTGGCTGTACCCCAAATACATAGGCTGACCAGGGCACTAATGCCCTTTCTGACATAGCCTGAGCCTGGACTCCCTGGCCCGTCCCAGACAGCTGGCCGCACACTGAACACATCGAGCCTCCATGGCCTTAGGTCGTCATCTCTTCCCCACCTCGGTTTTCAGGTTTCAGAACCTAGACCTAATCTCCAATCATGCCCAAGGTTGAAGGTGATGCAGAAATCAGAACTCCTTCCCCATGGCAAGAAACCTTGTGGTTGGCATGTTGTCCAACGTTCAGTGTCGTTGAAACCAGTGTGGCCCATGAGGCCCCGCCCATGCTCGCGGGCCACATTGGTCACAAACACACATTGTGACCCTCAGGCTGAGCCCAGTCCTCAAGTAAGGCCACACAGTGGCTGGATGAAGAGATAGCATATTGGGCTTGCCATGCCCCTAGGCCCCAATTTTTAACCATAGTTCGGGTTGACCCTTCAGTCTTCCCCACGGCTTGGCTTTGGAATTCCTCTTTTGGTGGGACACCTGAGGTAACAAACCTGAAATGAGTCCTCCCATCCCACAGATTGACGAAAAGCAATTGGGAATCGGGCCAAATCCTCAGAGAGGAAGATTCGACCATGGCCCATGAGGCCTCCCCGACATTCCACGGCCATCGCTGATACAAAATCCAGAGACAAAAGCCTGAGCCAGCGCCTCAGACTCGCACTTCCTTCATATCTTGAAGAATTCTTCTCATGGTTTGTCGATCGGGCCTGCCATACCTACGTCCCCAAACCAAAGCTGAGTTTGTGTTCTCAGACTTCTGTCCTCAAAGTCATGGGCCACACACGCTCCAGGCTGGGCGCCTTGAGCAACACATTAGGACTGTGCCTACCAATCCATGGGAATTCTGCCCATTCCATGGTCCAAAATCGTACAAATTAGGAGAAACCTCCAAAGTCCCTGAGGCCATCCCAATAGTGTAGGTCGCCCGGAACAAACAAGGACTGTCTGACACCAGCTGATAATCGACCTCCACTCATACCATAGATGGATGTCCCCAGAGAAGAAGATTGAACCAGACAGCACCCTAGGCCATAATAGGATCCATTGCTTTGGGTTACAGGCATGTGTCCTCAAAAGCCTGATTCCAATACGAGCATAGGGGTTTTCCTGAGGCACCCATCAGAACTCATCTCGTCTCCACAAGGAAACCTGTGCATGGGAGCCATGTCCAAAGCTTAAGAGAGTACTTCAGGGTCCTGGTGCCACCGCCCCTTTCCAAGGCCCTCATGGACACAAAAACACATTAGGACCCATCCTCAGGAAAGTCCATTTCAACTCAGCCACCCCGGTTGCTCCGGCAGAGCCATCAGATCTAAACTGTCTTGTTGCTATGAGACAATTGGAATGCGAGGCGGGCTTCCCAGGCATCCATCCGCGAACGGTGCTCTGGAGTCATTCCATATGGGATGTCCTGGAGCTGTCCAACAGGTCTCAATTGTCCCGCAGAAGGAATCCTTGAAGGGGGCATCCCACAACTCCCAACGTGGGAAAACCTCAATGGCCCCGAGATTCCACTCCCTTCATAAAGCGGCCGCCATGCACAGGAACTCCAACCTGAGCCAACGTCTGATCCTCGCCCTGACTTCAGAAGCATGAGATAGTGGTTCAGATCTGCAGGGGATACCTGTCGTGCCCTCGCCCTGAAACCCATGTCTAGCTTGTCTTCTCACACTTCCGTCCTCAAACTCCTGGCCCCGAAGTCCTAAAATTTGGCAATTCCGGACCCACAATGCAGCACTCTGCCGGCCCTCTAGAAAAAAAAAAAAATATTGCCTCATGAGCTGCCCAGGCACCTTAAATGAGGATAAACCTACACAGCACTCGACCTTACCCAAATTATATAGTCTAACCTGGGCACTAATGCACTGTCGAACACAACCTGAGCCCGGACCTCCTGACCAACACCCAGAAAGCTGACCGCACACTGAGCACATAAAACCCGCCATGGCCTTAGGTCATCATCTCTTCCCTACCTCAGTTTTCAGGCTTCAGAAACGAGACCTTATCTCCAATCACTGCCCAGGGGTGAATGTTATGCAGAAATCAGAACTCCTCCTTACCCATGGCAAGAACCCTTGTGGTTGGCACGTTGTCCAACGTTCAGTGTAGGAGAAACCAGCATTCACCCTGAGGCCCCGCCCATTCTTGAGTGCGACGAGGGCATACACACGCATTGTGACCCTCAGCATGAGTCCTGTCCTCTAGTAAGTCCTCTCAGTGGCTGGAACTTTAGATGTCATAATGGGCTTGACATGTCACTAGGCCCCAATTTTTAACCAGATTTCTGACTGTCCAGTCGCCCCTCCCCAAGTCTCTACTCTGGAATCCCTCATTTGGTGGGACACCTGAGGTTAAAAAAGATAACAACAACAACAACAACAACAACAACAACAAAAAACGGACTTCTTCCAGTCCACAGAATGACCCCAATCTCTTTGGACGGGGCCAAACCACCAGAGAGTAAGACTCGTCCATTTCCCATAAAGTCACCCAGAAATTCCACGACCATGAGTGACACGATATCCAGAGACAAAAACTTGAGAAGGATCCTCACACTCGCCCTTCTTTCAAATCCCGAAGAGTTCTCCTCATGGTCTGTAGATCAGTCCTGCCATACCTATGACCCGAAACATAAGCCGAGTTTGTGTTTTCAGACAACTGTCCAAAAGCCCTGGCCTACACAACCTACAGGCTCAGGCCCCTGGAGCCAAACCTGAGGACTGTACTTGCTCTCTCCAAGGGAATTGTGTGTGCCCATTCCAATGGCCACAACCCTTCTAATAGGATAAACCTCCAAAGTCCCTGATCCACCTCAAAAGTGGTGGCTTCCCAGGAAAAACAGGGGCAATCTGAGCCCAACTGAGCACCTACCTGCTCTCAGACCCATAGACAGATGTCCCCAGAGGTAAAAAGGAAAGAACAGGCCCCTAGGCACTAATCAGATCCATTGCTTTGGTTTCCAGGCATCTCTCCTCAGAGGCCTGGATTTCTAAAGCAGCATATAGCTGTTTCTTGACTCACCCATCAGAAAACATCTCATCTACACATGGGAAACTTGCACGTTGGAGCTGTGTCAAAGCCTCTGTTTAGGAGAACACTTTAGGGCACCAGTGCCACCTCTTCATTCCAAGGTCTCCATAGACACAAAAGCACATTAGGACCCATCACCAGGGGTGTCCATTTCAACACAGCGTCCTCGGTTGCTCCCCACAGATCCAGGAGATCTAACCTGTCTTGTTGCTAGGAGACAATTGGAATGCGAGGTGGGCTACGAAGCCATCCATCCTTAGAACCCTGCTCAGAATCATTGGCCTGGAGCCAAGCAACGGTCTCAATTGACCTGCAGAAGACTCTCTGCAGTTTGGAGCTTCTCACAACTCCCCTCGTGGGAAAACCCCCATGGCCTCATGATGCCCCCCCCATTCATGTAGGGGCCATCAGGGACAGATACTCCAACCTGACCGATCGTCTGATCTTCGCCCTGACTTCAGATGTACGAGATCTCGATTCAGGTCTGTAGATTGTGCCTGCCATGGCCTCACCCAGAAACCTAAGCCTAGCTTGTGTTCTCAGACTTCTGTCCTCAGACTACTGGCCCACAAGCCCTCCAGTTTGGCAATCCAGAACTACAATGCAGCACTTGCCGTCCCTCCAGAAGAAAAACATTGCCATCTGGGGCTACCCAGTAACCCCAAATGAGGATCAACCTACACCGACCTTGGCTGTACCCCAAATACATAGGCTGACCAGGGCACTAATGCCCTTTCTGACATAGCCTGAGCCTGGACTCCCTGGCCCGTCCCAGACAGCTGGCCGCACACTGAGCTCATCGAGCCTCCGTGGCCTTTGGTCGTCATCTCTTCCCCACCTCGGTTTCCAGGTTTCAGAACCTAGACCTAATCTCCAATCATGCCCAAGGTTGAAGGTGATGCAGAAATCAGAACTCCTTCCCCATGGCAAGAAACCTTGTGGTTGGCATGTTGTCCAACTTTCAGTGTCGTTGAAACCAGTGTGGCCCATGAGGCCCCGCCAATGCTCGCGGGCCACATTGGTCACAAACACACATTGTGACCCTCAGGCTGAGCCCAGTCCTCAAGTAAGGCCACACAGTGGCTGGATGAAGAGATAGCATATTGGGCTTGCCATGCCCCTAGGCCCCAATTTTTAACCATATTTCGGGTTGTCCCTTCAGTCTTCCCCACGGCTTTGCTTTGGAATTCCTGTTTTGGTGGGACACCTGAGGTAACAAACCTGAAATGAGTCCTCCCATCCCACAGATTGACGAAAAGCAATTGGGAATCGGGCCAAATTCTCAGAGAGGAAGATTCGTCCATGGCCCATGAGGCCTCCCGACATTCCACGGCCATCGCTGATACAAAATCCAGAGACAAAAGCCTGAGCAAGCGACTCATACTCACACTTTCTTCATATCCTGAAGACTTCTTCTCATGGTTTGTCGATCGGGCCTGCCATAACTATGTCCCCAAACCTAAGCTGAGTTTGTGTTTTCAGATTTCTGTCCTCAAAGTCTTGGGCCACACACCCTCCAGGCTGGGCGCCTGAAGCCACACATTAGGACTGTGCCTACCAATCCATGGGAATTCTGCCCATTCCATGGTCCAAAATCGTACAAATTAGGAGAAACCTCCAACGACCCTGAGGCCATCCCAATAGTGTGGGTCGCCCGGAACAAACAAGGGCTGTCTGACACCAGCTGATAATCGACCTCCACTCATACCATAGATGGATGTCCCCAGAGAAGAAGATTGAACCAGACAGGACCCTAGGCCACAATAGGATCCATTGCTTTGGGTTACAGGCATGTGTCCTCAAAAGCCTGATTCCAATACGAGCATAGGGGTTTTCCTGAGGCACCCATCAGAACTCATCTCGTCTCCACAAGGAAACCTGTGCATGGGAGCCATGTCCAAAGCTTAGGAGAGTACTTCAGGGTCCCGGTGCCACCGCCACATTCCAAGGCCCTCATGGACACAAAAACACATTAGGGCCCATCCTCAGGAAAGTCCATTTCAACTCAGCCACCCAGGTTGCTCCCGCAGAGCCATCAGTTCTAAACTGTCTTGTTGCTAGGAGACAATTGGAATGTGAGGCGGGCTTCCCAGGCATCCATCCCCGAACGGTGCTCTGGAGTCATTCCATATGGGATGTCCTGGAGCTGTCCAACAGGTCTCAATTGTCCCACAGAAGGAATCCTTGAAGGGGGCATCCCACAACTCCCAACGTGGGAAAACCTCAATGTCCTCGAGATTCCGCTCCCTTCATGAAGCGGCCGTCATGCTCAGAAACTCCAACCTGAGCCAACGTCTGATCCTCGCCCTGAATTCAGATGCATGAGATATTGGTTCAGATCTGCAGGGGGTACCTGCCGTGCCCTCGCCCTGAAACCCAAGTCTAGCTTGTCTTCTCAGACTTCCGTCCTCACACTCCTGGCCCCAAAGCCCTCAAGTTTGGCAATTCCGGACCCACAATGCAGCACTCTGCCTGCCCTCTAGAAAAAAAATTATTGCCTCATGAGCTGCCCAGGCACCTTAAATGAGGGTAAACCTATACAGCTCTCGACTTTACCCAAATTATATAGTCTAACCTGGGCACTAATGCACTGTCGAACACAACCTGAGCCCGGAACTCCTGACCAACACCCAGAAAGCTGACCGCACACTGAGCACATAAAACCCGCCATGGCCTTAGGTCATCATCTCTTCCCTACCTCAGTTTTCAGGCTTCAGAACCGAGACCTTATCTCCATCACAGCCCAGGGGTGAGTCTGATGCAGAAATCAGTACTCCTCCTTACCCATGGCAAGAACCCTTGTGGTTGGCACGTTGTCCAACGATCAGTGTAGGAGAAACCCTGAGGCCCCGCCCATTCTTGAGTGCGACGAGGGCATACACACGCATTGTGACCCTCAGCATGAGTCCTGTCCTTTAGTAAGTCCTCTCAGTGGATGGACCTTTAGATGTCATAATGGGCTTGAAATGTCACTCGGCCCCAATTTTTAACCAGATTTCTGACTGTCCAGTCGCCCCTCCCCAGGTCTCTACTCCGGAATCCCTCATTTGGTGGGACACCTGAGGTTAAAAAAGAAAACAACAACAACAACAACAACAACAACAACAAAATAAAACGGACTTCTTCCAGCCCACAGAATGACCCCAAACTCTTTGGACGGGGCCAAACCACCAGAGAGTAAGACTCGTCCATTTTCCATGAAGTCACCCAGAAATTCCACGACCATGAGTGAAACGATATCCAGAGACAAAAACTTGAGAAAAGGAGCCTCACACTCCTCCTTCATTCAAATCCCGAAGAGTTCTCCTCATGGTCTGTAGATCAGTTCTGCCATACCTATGACCCAAAACATAAGCCAAGATTGTGTTTTCAGACAACTGTCCAAACAGCCCTGGCCTACACAACCTACAGGCTCGGGACCCTGGAGCCAAACCTGAGGACTGTACTTGCTCTCTCCAAGGGAATTGTGTGTGCCCATTCCAATGGCCACAACCCTTCTAATAGGATAAACCTCCAAAGTCCCTGTTATATCTCAATAGTGGTGGCTTCCCAGGAAAAACAGGGGCAATCTGAGCCCAAATGAGCCCCTACCTGCACTCAGACCCATAGAGAGATGTCCTCAGAGGTAAAAAGGAAAGAACAGGCCCCTAGGCACTAATCAGATCCATTGCTTTGGTTTCCAGGCATCTCTCCTCAGAGGCCTGGATTTCAAAAGCAGCATATAGCTGTTTCTTGATTCACCCATCAGAAAACATCTCATCTGCACATGGGAAACTTGCACGTTGGAGCTGTGTCAAAGCCTCTGTTTAGGAGAACCCTTTAGGGCCCAAGTGCCACCGCTTCATTCCAAGGTCTCCATAGACACAAAAGCACATTCGGACCCATCCCCAGGGCTGTGCATGTCAACTCAGCATCCTCGGTAGCTCCCCACAGATCCAGGAGATCTAACCTGTCTTGTTGCTAGGAGACAATTGGAATGCGAGGTGGGCTACCCAGCCATCCATCCTTAGAACCCTGCTCAGAATCATTGGCCTGGAGCCAAACAACAGGTCTCAATTGTCCTGCCGAAGACTCTCTGCAGTTTGGAGCTTCTCACAACTCTCATCATGGGAAAACCACCATGGCCTCGTGATGCCCCCCCATTCATGAAGGGGCCATCAGGGACAGAAACTCCAACCTGAGCGATCGTCTGATCCTCGCCCTGACTTCAGATGCACGAGGTCTCGATTCAGGTCTGTAGATTGTGCCTGCCATGGCCTCACCCAGAAACCTAAGCCTAGCTTGTGTTCTCAGACTTTTGTCGTCAGACTACTGGCCCACAAGCCCTCCAGTTTGGCAATCCAGAACTACAATGCAGCACTCTGCCTGCCCTCCAGATAAAAAACATTCTCCTCTGGGGCTACCCAGTAACCCCAAATGAGGATCAACCTGCACCGACCTTGGCTGTACCCCAAATACATAAGCTGACCAGGGCACTAATGCCCTTTATGACACAACCTGAGCCTGGACCCCCTGGCCCCTCCCAGAGAGCTGGCCGCACACTGAGCACATCGAGCCGCCATGGCCTTAGGTCGTCATCGATTCCCAACATCGGTTTCCAGGTTTCAGAACCTAGACCTTATCTCCAATCACTGTCCATGTTGAAGGTGATGCAGAAATCAGAACTCCTTCCCCATGGCAAGAAACCTTGTGGTTGGCATGTTGTCCAACGTTCAGTGTAGTTGAAACCAGTGGCCCATGAGGCCCCGCTTATGATCGCGGGCAACATTGGTCACAAACACATTGTGATGCTCAGGCTGAGCCCAGTCCTCAAGTAAGGCCACTCAGTGGCTGGATGAAGAGATATCATATTGGGCTTGCCATGCCCCTAGGCCCCAATTTTTAACCATAGTTCGGATTGTCCCTTCAGTCTTCCCCACGGCTTTGCTTTGGAATTCCTCTTTTGGTGGGACACCTGAGGTAACAAAACTGAAATGAGTCCTCCCATCCCACAGATTGACGAAAAGCAATTGGGAATCGGGCCAAATCCTCAGAGAGGAAGATTTGTCCATGGCCCATGAGGCCTCCCCGACATTCCACGGCCATCACTGATACAAAATCCAGAGACAAAAGCCTGAGCAATCGCCACAGACTCGCACTTTCTTCATATCCTGTAGAGTTCTTCTCATGGTTTGTAGATCGGGCCTGCCATACCTACGTCCCCAAACCTAAGCTGAGTTCGTGTTTTCAGACTCCTGTCCTCAATGTCTTGGGACACACACCCTCCAGGATGGGCCCCTGGAGCCACACATTAGGACTGTGCCTACCAATCCATGGGAATTCTGCCCATTCCATGGTCCAAAATCGTACAAATTAGGAGAAACCTCCAACGACCCTTAGGCCATCCCAATAGTGTGGATCACCCGGAACAAACAAGGGGTGTCTGACACCAGCTGATAATCGACCTCCACTCATACCATTGATGGATGTCCCCAGAGAAGAAGATTGAACCAGACAGCACCCTAGGCCATAATAGGATCCATTGCTATGGGTTACAGGCATGTGTCCTCAAAAGCCTGATTCCTATACGAGCATAGGGGTTTTCCTGAGGCACCCAACAGAACTCATCTCGTCTCCACAAGGAAACCTGTGCATGGGAGCCATGTCCAAAGCTTAGGAAAGTACTTCAGGTTGCCGGTGCCACCGCCCAAATTCCAAGGCCCTCATAGACACAAAAACACATTAGGACACATCCTCAGGAAAGTCCATTTCAACTCAGTCACCGAGGTTGCTCCAGCAGAGCCATCAGATCTAAACTGTCTTGTTGCTAGGAGACAATTGGAATGCGAGGCGGGCTTCCCAGGCATCCATCCGCGAACGGTGCTCTGGAGTCATTCCATATGGGATGTCCTGGAGCTGTCCAACAGGTCTCAATTGTCCGGAAGAAGGAATCCTTGAAGGGGGCATCCCACAACTCCCAACGTGGGAAAACCTCAATGACCTCGAGATTCCGCTCCTTTCATGAAGCGGCCGTCATGCTCAGAAACTCCCACCTGAGCCAACGTCTGATCCTCGCCCTGACTTCAGATGCATGAGATATTGGTTCAGATCTGCAGTGGGTACCTGCCGTGCCCGTGCCCTCGCCCTGAAACTCAAGTCTAGCTTGTCTTCTCAGACTTCCATCCTCACACTCCTGGCCCCGAAGCCCTCAAGTTTGGCAATTCCGGACCCACAATGCCGCACTCTGCCTGCCCTCTAGAAAAAAAAATATTGCCTCATGAGCTGCCCAGGCACCATAAATGAGGGTAAACCTACACAGCACTCGACTTTACCCAAATTATATAGTCTAACCTGGGCACTAATGCACTGTCGAACACATCGTGAGCCCGGACCTCCTGAACAACACCCAGAAAGCTGACCGCACACTGAGCACATGAAACCCTCCATGGCGTTAGGTCATCATCTCTTCCCTACCTAAGTTTTCAGGCTTCAGAACCGAGACCTTATCTCCAATCACTGCTCAGGGGTGAGTGTGATGCAGAAATCAGAACTCTTCCTTACCCATGGCAAGAACCCTTGTGGTTGGCACGTTGTCCAACGTTCAGTGTAGGAGAAACCAGCATTCACCCTGAGGCCCTGCCCATTCTTGAGTGCGACGAGGGCATACACACGCATTGTGACCCTCAGCATGAGTCCTCTCCTCTAGTAAGTCCTCTCCTTGGCTTGACCATTAGATGTCATAATGGGCTTGACATGTTCCTAGGCCCCAATTTTTAACCAGATTTTTGATTGTCCAGTCGCCCCTCCCCAGGGCTCTACTCTGGAATCCCTCATTTGGTGGGACAGCTGAGGTTCAAAAAGAAAACAAAAAAAAAAAAAAAACGGACTTCTTCCAGCCCACAGAATGACCCCAAACTCTTTGGACGGGGCCAAACCACCAGAGAGTAAGAATCGTCCATTTCCCATGAAGTCACCCAGAAATTCCACGACCATGAGTGACACGATATCCAGAGACAAAAACTTGAGAAGGAGCCTCACACTCGCCCTTCTTTCAAATCCAGAAGAGTTCTCCTCATGGTCTGTAGATCAGTCCTGCCATACCTATGACCCGAAACATAAGCCGAGTTTGTGTTTTCAGACAACTGTCCAAACAGCCCTGGCTTATACAAACTACAGGCTCAGGCCCCTGGAGCCAAACCTGAGGACTGTACTTGCCCTCTCCAAGGGAATTGTGTGTGCCCATTCCAATGGCCACAACCCTTCTAATAGGATAAACCTCCAAAGTCCCTGATCCACCTCAATAGTGGTGGCTTCCCAGGAAAAACAGGGGCAATCTGAGCCCTTCAGAGCACCTACCTGCACTCAGACCCATAGACAGATGTCCCCAGAGGTAAAAAGGAAAGAACAGGCCCCTAGGCACTAATCAGATCCATTGCTTTGGTTTCCAGGCATCTCTCCTCAGAGGCCTGGATTTCAAAAGCAGCATATAGCTGTTTCTTGACTCACCCATCATAAAACATCTCATCTACACATGGGAAACTTGCACGTTGGAGCTGTGTCAAAGCCTCTGTTTAGTAGAACTCTTTAGGGCCCAAGTGCCACCGCTTCATTCCAAGGTCTCCTTAGACACAAAAGAACATTAGGACCCATGCCCAGGGGTGTCCATTTCAATGCAGCGTCCTCGGTTACTCCCCACAGATCCAGGAGATCTAACCTGTCTTATTGCTAGGAGACAATTGGAATGCGAGGTGGGCTACCCAGCCATCCATCCTTAGAACCCTGCTCAGAATCATTGGCCTGGAGCCAAACAACAGGTCTCAATTGTCCTGCAGAAGACTCTCTGCAGTTTGGAGTTTCTCACAACTCCCATCGTGGGAAAACCCCCATTGCCTCCTGATGCCCCCCCCATTCATGAAGGGGCCATCAGGGACAGAAACTCCAACCTGAGCGATCGTCTGATCCTCGCCCTGACTTCAGATGCACGAGATCTCGATTCAGGGCTGTAGATTGTGCCTGCCATGGCCTCACCCAGAAACCTAAGCCTAGCTTGTGTTCTCAGATTTTGACGTCAGACTACTGGCCCACAAGCCCTCCAGTTTGGCAATCCAGAACTACAATGCAGCACTCTGCCTGCCCTCCAGATAAAAAACATTGTCCTCTGGGGCTAACCAGTAACCCCAAATGAGGATCAACCTGCACCGACCTTGGCTGTACCCCAAATACATAGGCTGACCAGGGCACTAATGCCCTTTCTGACACAGCCTGAGCCTGGACCCCTGGCCACTCCCAGACAGCTGGCCGCACACTGAGCACATCGAGCCCCCATGGCCTTAGGTCGTCATCTCTTCCCAACCTCGGTTTCCAGGTTTCAGAACCTAGACCTTATCTCCAATCACTGCCCAGGTTGAAGGTGATGCAGAAATCAGAACTCCTTCCCCATGGCAAGAAACCATGTGGTTGGCATGTTGTCAAACGTTCAGTGTCGTTGAAACAAGTGTTGTCCATGAGGCACCGCCCATGCTCGTGGGCCACATTGGTTACAAACACACATTGTGACCCTCAGGCTGAGCCCAGTCCTCAAGTAAGGCCACTCAGTGGCTGGATGAAAGGATAGCATATTGGGCTTGTCATGCCCCTAGGCCCCAATTTATAACCATAGTCCGTGTTGTCTCTTCAGTCTTCCCCACGGCTTGGCTTTGGAATTCCTCTTTTGGTGGGACACCTGAGGTAACAAAACTGAAATGAGTCATCCCATCCCACAGATTGACGAAAAGCAATTGGGAATCTGGCCAAATCCTCAGAGAGGAAGATTCTTCCATGGCCCATAAGGCCTCCCCGACATTCCAAGGCCATCGCTGATACAAAATCCAGAGAAAAAAGCCTGAGCAAGCACCTCAGACTCGCACTTTCTTCATATCCTGAAGAGTTCTTCTCATGGTTTGTAGATCGGGCCTGCCATACCTACGTCCCAAACCTAAGCTGAGTTTGTGTTTTCAGACTTCTGTCATCAAAGTCTTGGGCCACACACTCTCCAGGCTGGGACCCTGGAGCCACACATTAGGACTGTGCCTACCAATCCATGGGAATTCTGCCCATTCCATGGTCCATAATCGTACAAATTAGCAGAAACCTCCAAAGTCCCTAAGGCCATCCCAATAGTGTAGGTCGCCCGAAACAAACAAGGGCTGTCTGACACCAGCTGATAAACGACCTCCACTCATACCATAGATGCATGTCCCCAGAGAAGAAGATTGAACAAGACAGGACCCTAGGCCATAATAGGATCCATTGCTTTGGGTTACAGGCATGTGTCCTCAAAAGCCTGATTCCAATACGAGCATAGGGGTTTTCCTGAGGCACCCATCAGAACTCATCTCGTCTCCACAAGGAATCCTGTGCATGGGAATCATGTCCAAAGCTTAGGAGAGAACTTCAGATTCCCGGTGCCACCGCCCCATTCCAAGGCCCTCATGGACAGAAAAATACATTAGGACACATCCTCAGGAAAGTCCATTTCAACTCTGCCACCCCGGTTGCTCCTGGAGAGCCATCAGATCTAAACTGTCTTGTTGCTAGGAGACAATTGGAATGCGAGGCGGGCTTCCCAGGCATCCATCCGCGAACGGTGCTCTGGAGTCATTCCATATGGGATGTCCTGGAGCTGTCCAACAGGTCTCAATTATCCCGCAGAAGGAATCCTTAAAGGGGGCATCCCACAACTCCCAACGTGGGAAAACCTCAATGGCTTCGAGATTCCGCTCCCTTCATGAAGCGTCCATCATGCACAGAAAATCCAACCTGAGCCAACGTCTGATCCTCGCCCTGACTTCAGATGCATGAGATATTGGTTCAGATCTGCAGGGGGTACCTGCCGTGACCTCGCCCTGAAACTGAAGTCTAGCTTGTCTTCTCAGACTTCTGTCCTCACACTCCTGGCCCCGAAGCCCTCAAGTTTGGCAATTCCGGACCCACAATGCAGCACTGTGCCTGCCCTCTAGAAAAAAAATTATTGCCTCATGAGCTACCCAGGCAACTTAAATGAGGGTAAACCTACACAGCACTCGACTTTACCCAAATTATATAGTCTAACCTGGGCTGTAATGCACTGTCGAACACAACCTGAGCCCGGACCTCCTGACCAACACCCAGAAAGCTGGCCGCACACTGAGCACATAAAACCCGCCATGGCCTTAGGTCATCATCTCTTCCCTACCTCAGTTTTCAGGCTTCAGAACCGAGACCTTATCTCCAATCACTGTCCAGGTGTGAGTGTGATGCAGAAATCAGAACTCCTCCTTACCCATGGCAAGAACCCTTGTGGTTGGCACGTTGTCCAACGTTCAGTGTAGGAGAAACCAGCATTCACCCTGAGGCCCTGCCCATTCTTGAGTGCGACGAGGGCATACACACGCATTGTGACCCTCAGCATGAGTCCTCTCCTCTAGTAATTCCTCACCTTGGCTGGACCATTAGATGTCATAATGGGCTTGACATGTTCCTAGGCCCCAATTTATAACCAGATTTCTGATTGTCCAGTCGCCCCTCCCCAGGGCTCTACTCTGGAATCCCTCATTTGGTGGGACAGCTGAGGTTCAAAAAGAAAACAACAAAAAAAAGAAAACAAACAAAAAAAAAAAACGGACTTCTTCCAGCCCACAGAATGACCCCAAACTCTTTGGACGGGGCCAAACCACCAGAGAGTAATAATCGTCCATTTCCCATGAAGTCACCCAGAAATTCCACGACCATGAGTGACACAATATCCAGAGACAAAAACTTGAGAAGGAGCCTCACACTCGCCCTTCTTTCAAATCCAGAAGAGTTCTCCTCATGGTCTGTAGATCAGTCCTGCCATACCTATGACCCGAAACATAAGCCGAGTTTGTGTTTTCAGACAACTGTCCAAACAGCCCTGGCTTATACAAACTACAGGCTCAGGCCCCTGGAGCCAAACCTGAGGACTGTACTTGCCCTCTCCAAGGGAATTGTGTGTGCCCATTCCAATGGCCACAACCCTTCTAATAGGATAAACCTCCAAAGTCCCTGATCCATCTCAATAGTGGTGGCTTCCCAGGAAAAACAGGGGCAATCTGAGCCCTTCAGAGCACCTACCTGCACTCAGACCCATAGACAGATGTGCCCAGAAGTAAAAAGGAAAGAACAGGCCCCTAGGCACTAATCAGATCCATTGCTTTGGTTTCCAGGCATCTCTCCTCAGAGGCCTGGATTTCAAAAGCAGCATATAGCTGTTTGTTGACTCACCCAACAGAAATCATCTCATCTACACATGGGAAACTTGCACGTTGGAGCTATGTCAAAGCCTCTGTTTAGTAGAACTCTTTAGGGCCCAAGTGCCACCGCTTCATTCCAAGGTCTCCTTAGACACAAAAGCACATTAGGACTCATGCCCAGGGGTGTCCATTTCAATGCTGCGTCCTCGGTTACTCCCCACAGATCCAGGAGATCTAACCTGTCTTGTTGCTAGGAGACAATTGGAATGCGAGGTGGGCTACCCAGCCATCCATCCTTAGAACCCTGCTCAGAATCATTGGCCTGGAGCCAAACAACAGGTCTCAATTGTCCTGCAGAAGACTCTCTGCAGTTTGGAGCTTCTCACAACTCCCATCGTGGGAAAACCCCCATGGCCTCGTGATCCCCCCCCCCATTCATGAAGGGGCCATCAAGGACAGAAACTACAACCTGAGCGATTGTCTGATCCTCGCCCTGACTTCAGATGCATGAGATCTCGATTCAGGTCTGTAGATTGTGCCTGCCATGGCCTCACCCAGAAACCTAAGCCTAGCTTGTGTTCTCAAACTTTTGTCGTCAGACTACTGGCCAACAAGCCCTCCAGTTTGGCAATCCAGAACTATAATGCAGTACTCTGCCTGCCCTCCAGAAGAAAAACATTGTCCTCTGGGGCTACCCAGTAACCCCAAATGAGCATCAACCTGCACCGACCTTGGCTGTACCCCAAATACATAGGCTGACCAGGGCACTAATGCCCTTTCTGACACAGCCTGAGCCTGGACTCCCTGGCCCGTCCCAGACAGCTGGCCGCACACTGAGCACATCGAGCCGCCATGGCCTTAGGTCGTCATCTCTTCCCAACCTCGGATTTCAGGCTTTAGATTCTAGACCTTACCTCCAATCACTGCCCAGGGTTGAACGGGATGCAGAAATCAGAACTTTTTCCCCATGGCAAGATACCTTGTCTTTGGCATGTTGTCCAACTTTCAGTGTAGTTGAATCCAGTGTTGCCCATGAGGCCCCGCCATGCTCGCAGGCTACATTGGTCACAAACACACATTGTGACCCTCAGCCTGACCAAAGTCCTCAAGTAAGGCCTCTCAGTGGCTGGATGAAGAGATAGCATATTGGGCTTGCCATGCCCCTAGTCCCCAATTTTGAACCATAGTTCTGGAGGTTCCTTCAGTCTTCCCCACGGCTTTGCTTTGGAATTCCTCTTTTCGTGGGACACCTGAGGTAACAAAACTGAAAGGAGTTCTCCCATCCCACAGTTTGACGAAAAAAAATTGGGAATCGGGCGAAATCCTCATAGAGGTAGATTCGTCCATGGCCCATGAAGCATCCCCGACATTCTACGGCCATTGCTGATACAAATTCCAGAGACAAATGCCTGAGCAAGCGCCTCAGACTCACACTATATTCAAATCTTCATGAGTTCTTCTCATGGTTTGTATATTGGGCCTGCCATACCGACGTCCCCAAAAAAAGCTGAGTTTGTGTATCAGAATCACAATCAGAACTCTGCATTCCACATGGCTGTAATGCTTGTTCTTCACATGGAGTCACACCTTCACGTGGGGAACCCTTCATGGCCCCTGATGCCACGCCAAAACATGAGTGCTGCTTGGGGACAAATTCACACTATGACCCTAGCATGAACCCCATGTCAAAGAAAGGCCTGTCAGGTTTGGGACGAAGATCCTGCATATAGTCCCTGCCATGACCATAGGCACCCAGGAATAACTACATGGTGTGTATTCCAGTTGAAGGAATCCACTGCTGTGCTCTAGAGTCCCTCTCCTGGGGGGTTCTTTCTGGCAGAAAACAGTACTCTTCACTTCCCACAGAATGAACCCAAACACTTGGGAGCTTGGACATCCCCCGAGAGGAAGGCTCTTCCTCGGCCCCTGAGGCAACCCCTACCCTGACCGGACACTGTGAACGCAACACCCAGAGACAAAAGCCTGAGCAATTGCCTCCCACTTTCCCTCCTTTGATATTCAGAGAATCTCCCCTCACGGACTGGAGATCAGGCCTGCCATTACCATGGCCCCTTCCTGAGCCAAGGTTCCTTTTTCAGACATCTGTCCCCACAGCCCTGGCAAACACAGCCTCTAGGCTGGGTCCTCTGGAGCCATACAACAGAACCGTGCCTGCTCTCTCCTGGGAAACTGTGTCCATTCCTTTGGACACACACCTCCAGAATATGAGAAACCTCAAGGCCCCCGAGGACATCCCACTACTGGGAGCCTCCCTGGACACACAGGGGCATTCGGACACAAGCTGAGCAGCTACCTCCACGAAGGCATGCACACAGATGTCAACAGAGATAGAAGGTTGAGACGGACAGGCCCTTAGGCCATAATCTCAACTCTTGCTTTGGGTTCCAGGAGTTACTCCTCAGAGTCTTTGGTTCGAAGAACAGGATATGGGGCTTTCCTGAGGCACTGAACAGAACTCCTCTCGTCTCCACATGGGGAGCTTTCTTACTGGGGATGTATCAAACCCTTCAGGTAGTGCCCAAGCAGCACTTGAGTGCTGATTGGGAACAAATTCACACTGTGACCCTAGCATGAGCCCCATGTCAAAGAAAGGCCTGTCAGGGCCTGGACAAAGAGCCCGCATATGGGGCTTGCCAAGCCCCTATGCACCCAATCCTCACCAGGGTTTGAGATTTCCAGTCGCCCCGCCCGTACCTGGGGCTCTGATCTGGAATCCCTTTCTTGGAGAGACACATGAGCCAGACAACACGACTCCACCCTTCCCACAAAATGACCCCAAACTCTTGGGAGCTGGGACAAATCCCCAGAGAGGGATACTCGTCCACAGTACCTGAGGCCACCGCTCCAATCCACGGCTATCCCGGACACAACATCCAGAGACAAAAGCCTAAAGGAACGCCTTCCACTCGCCCTTGTTTCAGAGGCCCAGGAGTTCCCTCTCGGGCTGTACCTCCGGCCTGCCATACCCTAGGTACCACTCATAAGCTGACTTTGTGTTTTAAGACTTCTGTGCCCACAGCCTGGACCCACACACCTCCAGGCTAGGGCCTCTGGAGCCACAGCGAAAGTTTGTTCCTGCCCTCTCCAAGGGAAGTGTGCCCAATCCATTGACCACAACCCTACAGGTTAGGGAAAAGCTCCAAGGCCCCTGAGGACATCAATAGTGTAGGCCACCCTGGACTAAGAGGGGCTCTCTGACACCAGCGGAGCAACTATCTCCACTTAGACTCTCAGAAAGTGTCCCCAGAGACAGAAGGTTGAAATGGACAGGCCCCCAGGCCCTAATATGAACCTTAGCTTTGTTCCATGTGTCCGTTCTCAGAGGACTGTTTTCGTACACCAGCACATGGGGCTTTTCTGAGGCACCAAACAGCGGATCTCTCGTCTCCACATGGGCAGCTTTCTTACTGGGGATGTATCAAACCCTTCAGGTAGGAGAGTTCCGTAGGGCCACTGAACAACCAGCACATTCCAAGGTCTCCATGGACCCAAACGAACATTATGACGCATCCTCAGGAGAGGCCATTTCAACTCAGCCCCCTGGGTCGCGTGTTCCAGAGGCCCCAGATCAAACATATCTTATCGCTAATGGCCAATTGGAATGCGAGGCATGCTGT
The DNA here is from genome assembly GCF_964662115.1 of Mustela nivalis. Classification (NCBI taxonomy): domain Eukaryota; kingdom Metazoa; phylum Chordata; class Mammalia; order Carnivora; family Mustelidae; genus Mustela; species Mustela nivalis. The sequence goes on along the minus strand of NW_028135556.1, from coordinate 131,255 downwards.
ACAGGGATCCATCCTTCGAACCCTGCTCTCCAGTCCTTCCGTATGGTATGTCCTGGAGCCATGCAACAGGACTCGAATGTCCCGCAGAAGGAAACCTTGTGGTTTGGGGCAACCTCCAAACTCAGCGTGGGAAAACTTCCTTGGCCTCATGAGGCCCCCGCTTCATGAAGGTGCCATCATGGACACATACTCCAGCCTCAGCCAACGTCTGATCCTCAGCCTGACTTCAGATGCAGGAGATTTTGATTCAGCCTCTGCAGAATGGGCCTGCTCTGCCCTTGGCTCCAATCCTCACCCTAGCTTGTGTTTTCAGACTTCCGTCCTCTCACTCCAGGCCCACAATCCCTCCCTACTGGGAATTCTGGGGCCACAATGAAGCACTCTGCCTGCCTCCCAGGAGAAAAACATTGTCTATGGTGCTGCCCAGAAACCCCAAATGAGGATCAAACTGCTTGGCCCTCGGCAACACCCCAATTGCATAGGGTACCTTAAACACTGATGCTCTGAGGCAAATAGCCTGAGCCCAGACCTTCCAACAGACACCGACACAGCTGGCTGCACACCCAGCACATTGGACCCACCACTGCCTTAGGCCACCATCCATTCCCAACCTGGCTTTTCAGTCATCGGAACCTAGACCTTATCTCCAATCCCTGCACAGGGGGGAACCTGATAAACAAGTCAGAACCCCTCCTTCCCCATGGCAAGAAAACTTGCTGCTGGCAGTGAGTCAAACCTTCAGTGTAGGAGAAAACGGCATGGCCCATGAGGCAACGCCCAAGCGTTAGGGCCGCCTTGGGCACAAACACACATTGTGACCCTCAGCGTGAGTACCTTATTCAAGTAACGCCTCTCAGTGACTGGACCAAGAGCCCGCATATGTGGCTTGCCATGCCCATAGGCACCCAGGATTAACTAGATGGTGTTTATTCCAGTTGAGGGAACCCACTGCTGTGCTCTAGAGTCCCTCTCCTGGGGGGTCCCCTGTGGCAGAAAACAGTACTCTTCCCTTCCCACAGAATGAATCCAAACACTTGGGAGCTTGGACAATCCCCCGAGAGGAAGGCTCTTCCTCGGCCTCTGAGACAACCCCTACCCTGACCGGACACTGTGAACGCAACACCCAGAGACAAAATCCTGAGTGACTGCCTCCCACTTGCCCTCCTTTGATATCCACAGGATCTCCCCTCACGGACTGGAGATCAGTCCTGCCATTACCTTGGCCACTAGCTGAGCCAAGTTTGCTTTTTCAGTCATCTGTCCCCACAGCCCTGGCAAACACAGCCTCTAGGCTGAATCCTCTGGAGCCATACCACAGGACCGTGCCTGCTCTCTCCTGGGAAACTGTGTCCATTCCTTTGGACACACACCTCCAGAATATGAGAAACCTCAAGGCCCCCGAGGACATCCCACTACTGGGAGGCTCCCTGGACACACAGGGGCATTCGGACACAAGCTGAGCAGCTACCTCCACGAAGGCATGCCCACAGATGTCAACAGAGATAGAAGGTTGAGCCGGACAGGCCCTTAGGCCGTAATCTCAACTCTTGCTTTGGGTTCCAGGTGTTACTCCTCAGAGGCTTTGGTTCGAAGAACAGGATATGGGGCTTTCCTGAGGCACTGAACAGAACTCCTCTCCTCTCCACATGGGAAGCTTCCCTGTTGGAGCTGTGTCAAACACCTCAGTTTGGAGAACCCTGCAGAGTCCCTGAGCCACCTCCACATTCCAAGGTCTCCCAGGCCACCAAGCCACAGTAGGACTCATCTTCAGGAGAGTCCATTTCAACTCTCCCCTCTGGGTAGCTCACCCAGGAGCCTGCAGATTGAGCCTGCCTTGTCCTGACTAAAGAGTGGGAATATGAGGTGGCGTTCCCAGGCATCCATGCTTAGACATCTGCTCTCGAGTCTTTCCGTATGGGGCCTCCTGGAACCATCCAATAGGACTCGACTGTCGTGCAGAAGGAAACTTTGAGGTTTGGAGTAGTTCACAAATCCCATCGTAGGCAAACATCCCTGGCCTAATGAAGCCCTCACCCTTCAGGAAGAGGCCATGCTGGACAAAAACTCTAGCCTGAGGCACGTCTCATAGTTGACATGACCTCAGTGCAGGAGATCTCGATTCAGCCTCTGCAGAGTGGCCCTGCCATGCCCTCGGTCCCAAACCTCACGCTAGCTTGTGTTTTCAGACTTCCTTCCTCACACTCCTGGCAAACAAGCCCTCCGGACAAGAAACTCCAGAACCAAAACCCAGCCCAGTGTCTGCTTAACGGAAGAAAAACGTTTCCCTGTGGGGCTCTCCAGAAAACCCAGATGAGGATCAACCTGCTCAGACCTCGACGGACCTTGAACTGGATATGCTGCTCTGGGAACTCATGCTCTGTCTGACACAGCCTGAAACCAGACGTCCAGAGAGACAAGGAGACAGCTGGCCGCACACCCAGCACTTCGGACACGCCATGGTCTTATGCCGTCACCTCTTCCTAACCTTGGTTTTCAGATATCTGAACCTAGATATTATATCAATTCTACACAGATGGGTTTCGCAAGCACAAAACAGAACTCCTCCTTCCCCATGGCTGTCAAGCTTGCTCTTGGCATGGAGTCACACCTTCAGGGTCGGAGAAACCTTCATGGCCCCTGATGCCACGCCCAAACTTGAGTGCTGCTTGGGCACAAATTCACACTGTGACCCTCAGCATGAGCCCCATGTCAAAGAAAGGCCTGTCAGGACCTGGACCAAGAGCCCGCATATGGGGCTTGCCAAGCCCCTATGCACCCAATCCTCACCAGTGTTTGAGTTTTCCAGTCGCCCCACCTATACCTGGGCGCTGCTCTGGAATCCCTTTCTTGGAGAGACACATGAGCCAGACAACACGACTCCACCCTTCCCTCAAAATGACCCCAAACTCTTGGGAGCTGGGACAAATCCCCAGAGAGGGATACTCGTCCACAGTCCCTGAGGCCACCGCTCCAATCCACGGCTATCCCGGACACAACATCCAGAGACAAAAGCCTGAAGGAACGCCTTCCACTCGCCCTTGTTTCAGAGGCCCAGGAGTTCCCTCTCGGGCTGTACATCCGGCCTGTCATACCCTAGGCGCCACTCATAAGCTGACTTTGTGTTTTAAGACTTCTGTGCCCACAGCATGGACCCACACAACCTCCAGGCTAGGGCCTCTGAAGCCACAGCGAAAGATTGTGCCGGCCCTCTCTAAGGAAAGTGTGTCCAATCCATTGACCACAACCCTACATTTTAGGGAAAAGCTCCAAGGCCCCTGAGGCCATCAATAGATAGGCCACCCTGGACTAAGAGGGGCTCTCTGACACCAGCAGTGCAACTATCTCCACTTAGATTCTCAGAAAGTGTCCCCAGAGACAGAAGGTTGAAATGGACAGGCCCCCAGGCCCTAATATGAACCTTAGCTTTGATTCCATGTGTCCGTTCTCAGAGGACTGTTTTCGTAGACCAGCACATGGGGCTTTTCTGAGGCACGAAACCAAGCATCTCTCGTCTCCACAGGGGCAGCTTTCTTACTGGGGATGTATCAAACCCTTCAGGTAGGAGAGTTCCGCAAGGCCACCGAACAACCAGCACATTCCAAGGTCTCCACGGACCCAAACGCACATTATGACACATCCTCAGGAGAGGCCATTTCAACTCAGCCCCCTGGGTAGCGTGACCCAGAGGCAGCAGATCAAACATATCTTGTCGCTTATGGCCAATTAGAATGCGAGGTATGCTGTACAGGGATCCATCCTTCGAACCCTGCTCTCCAGTCCTTCCGTATGGTATGTCCTGGAGCCATGCAACAGGACTCGAATGTCCCACAGGACTCGAATGTCCCGCAGAAGGAAACCTTGTGGTTTGGGGCAACCTCCAAACTCAGCGTGGGAAAACTTCCTTGGCCTCATGAGGCCCCCTCATGACTCCACCCTTCCCACAAAATGACCCCAAACTCATGAGGCCCCCGCTTCATGAAGGTGCCATCATGGACACATACTCCAGCCTCAGCCAACTTCTGTTCCTCAGCCTGACTTCAGATGCAGGAGATTTTGATTCAGCCTCTGCCGATAGGGCCTGCTCTGCCCTTGGCTCCAATCCTCACCCTAGCTTGTGTTTTCAGACTTCCGTCCTCACACTCCTGGCCCACAAACCCTCCCTACTGGGAATTCTGGGGCCACACTGAAGCACTCTGCCTGCCTCCCAGGAGAAAAACATTGTCTATGGTGCTGCCCAGAAACCCCAAATGAGGATCAAACTGCTTGGCCCTCGGCAACACCCCAATTGCATAGGCTACCTTAAACACTGATGCTCTGTCGCAAATAGCCTGAGCCCAGACCTTCCAACAGACACCGACACAGCTGGCTGCACACCCAGCACATTGGACCCGCCACTGCCTTAGGCCACCATCCATTCCCAACCTGGGTTTTCAGTCATTGGAACCTAGACCTTATCTCCAATCCCTGCACAGGGGGAACCTGATGCACAAGTCAGAACCCCTCCTTCCCCATGGCAAGAAACCTTGCTGCTGGCCGTGAGTCAAACCTTCAGTGTAGGAGAAAACGGCAAACCTGCCGGGCCTCATGAAGCCCCCCATATCCTTCAGGGAGAGGCCATCATGGACAAAAACTCTAGCTTGAAGCACGTCTCATAGTAGATATGACCGCAATGCAGGAGATCTTGATTAAGCCTCTGCAGAGTGGCCTGCCGTGCCCTCGGTCCCAAACCTCATGCTAGCTTGTGTTTTCAGGCTTCCTTCCTCACACTCCTGGCAAACAATCCCTCCAGTGTAGGATTTGCAGAACCACGAGCCAGCCCAGTGACTGCCCACCGGTAGAAAACGTTTCCTTGTGGGGCTCTCCATAAAACCCAGATGAGGATCAACCTGCTCTTGCCTCGACGGCACTCAGATTTGATAGGCTGCTCTGGGCACTAATGCTCTGCCTTTCACAGCCTGATGCCAGACGTCCAGACAGGCAAGGAGACAGCTGGCCACACACCTAGCACTTCTGACACGCCATGGTCTTATGCCGTTATCTCTTCCTAACCTTGGTTTTCAGATATCTAAACCCAGATATTATATCAATTCCCCACACAGTTGGGCATCTGAATCACAAATCAGAACTCCTTCTTCCCCATGGCTGTAAGGCTTGCTCTTGGCATGGAGTCACACCTTCAGGGTGGGAGAAACCTTCATTTCCCCTGAAACCACGCCCAAACTTGAGTGCTGCCTTGGGCACAAATTCACTCTGTGACCCTCAGCATGAGCCCAATATCAAAGAAAGGCCTGTCAGGGCCTTGACCAAGAGCCCGCATATGGGGCGTGCCAAGCCCCTATACACCCAATCCTCACCAGTGTTTGAGTTTTCCAGTCTCCCCCCCGTTCCTGGGGCTCTGCTCTGGAATCACTTTCTTGGAGAGACACATGAGCCAGACAACAGGACTCCACCCTTCCCACAAAATGACCCCAAACTCCTGTTAGCTGGGACAAATCCCCAGAGAGGGATACTTGTCCACAGTCACTGAGGCCACCCCCTACAATCTACGGCTATCCTGGACGCATCCAGAGACAAAAGCCTGAAGGAATCTCGCCCTTGATTCACAAGCCAAGGAACTCACTCTCTATCTGTACATCCGGCCTGCCATACCCTCGGCGCCACTCATAAGCTGAGTTTGTGTTTTCAGACTTCTGTGCCCACAGCCTGGACCCACACACCCTCTAGGCTAGGGCATCTGGAGCCACAGCGAAAGATTGTGCCTGCCCTCTCCAAGGAAAGTGTGCCCAATCCATTGACCACAACCGTACAGGTTAGGGAAAAGCTCCAAGGCCCCTGAGGCCATCCTGATAGTTTAGGCTGCCCTGGACTAAAAGGGGCACTCTGACACCAGCTGAGCCATTATCACCACTTAGACTCTCAGACAGTGTCCCCAGAGACAGAAGATTGAAATGGACAGGCCCTTAGGCCCTAATATGAACCTTAGCTTTAGTTTTCATGTGTCTGTCCTCTGAGGACTGGTTTCGTATACCAGCATATTAGGTTTTTCTGAGGCTCCAAACCAAACCTCTCTCGTCTCCACATGGAGTGCTTTCTTACTGGATCTGTATCAAACCCTTCTGGTCGGAGAATTCCGCAGGGCCACAGTACAACCATCACATTCCAAGGTCTCCATGGACAGAAACACACATTATGACGCATCCTCAGGAGAGGCCATTTCAACTCAGCCCGCTGGTTAGCTTGCCCCAGAGCCAGCAGATCAAACATATCTTGTCGTTAATGGCCAAAGGGAATGCGAGGCATGCTGTTCAGGGATCCATCCTTTGAACCCTCCTCTTCAGTCCTTCCGTATGGTATGTACTGGAGCCACTCAACAGGACTCGACTGTCTTGCAGAAGGAAACCTTGTGGTTTGTGGCAACCTCCAAACTCAGCGTGGGAAAATTTAGTTGGCCTCATGAGGCACCTGCTTCATGAAGGTGCTATCAAGGGCACAATCCAACCTCAGCCAACGTCTGATCCTCAGCCTGACTTCAGATGCATGAGATATCCTTTCAGCCTTTGCAGAGTGTGCCTGCTCCCAACCTCACCCTATCTTTTGTTTTCAGACTCTACCCTAGCACTCCTGGCCCAAAAGCCCTCATGATTGGGAATTCTGGTTCCAGAACGAAGCACTCTGCCTGCCCCCCAAAGAAAAACATTGTCTATGGCATTGCACAGAAACCCCAAATGAAAATCAACCTGCTCAGCCCTCGGCAACACCCCAATTGCATAGGCTACCCTAAACACTGTGCTCTGTCTTACATAGCCTGAGCCCAGACCTTGTGAGAGACATTGAGACAGTTGGCTTCACACCCAGCACATTGAACCTGCCATGGGTTAGGCCATTTCATCCCTTCCCATTGACCTGGGTGTCTTCCTGGAGGTATATTCTGAGGCTGTGTCAGACTATGCATTTTTTCTGGAGCTTCCTATGGAATTGGGGTGGTATTAGGGGCCTTGCAATTTTCTCTTAATCTGGTGGGTTGGGAAACTGAGACAGGCTGACATTCCTTGGGAGAGCTGGCCCAGTGCTGTTGTGTGTTCCTGGAGGCCCCATCCTGGAGGGCATATGGGTCAGGACTCTGGGTCCAAAGTCTTCAGACACAAACTCGGGTAAGAGTTAAGCTCGAGGTGATGGCAGACCCAATCTGCAGACCCTGAGCGAAGCATCTCCAGATATGAAATTCGGACGGCTGTGAGGCAGGAGCACAGTCTTTTCTGTCTGACTTGTTTGTCTATGATGGCCACGAAATGGAGGGGTGGCCTCATGGGTCCATGTGAGATTCTACCTCTCTGGGAATTCTGCTCGGCACCCAAGAGTTTGGTGTATTTCCGGGGGATGGGAGGAGCGCAGTTTTCTGAGTCAGGGATCCCGTCCAAACAGCCATTCCAGAGATGGGTCCTGGGTTCTGGAGCCTGGATCACCGCAACAAGGCTTAGGATTTGGGCCTAGGGTCCTGCTCTATGTTTTCCTGGTACAGCTCCCGAGTGTTCTTGTTGGAAATGGGTCTCATTCTGAGGGTCACAATGCCTGTTTTTGCCCAGATGCCCATGCTGAGTGGGTGTGACCTCATGGGCTATGCACTTGGCTCCCACTCTGAGGGTTGGACTGCCATCTCAACATTCAGTTTTCCTGCCATGGGGAAGGAGGGGTACTTTTTTATGCTTCAGGTTCCCCCATGGGCAGGAATTTGAGCTAAGTTCTGGGACAGGTGCCTGAATACCCAGCTCACTTTGAGATGAGGTCCTCGGGCCAAGGCAGGACCCACCTGCAGAAAATGAGGCCTGCTTTCTGGGTGGCTGTCAGGAGCTCGGGCTCGAGCTGTGTCAGACAGAACATTCGTGGAGAGTTCGGCCTATGATATTGGGGTGCTTTTGAGAGCTGTGCAACTGGATCCTCATGGGGGATTTTTGCACAGACCCTTTCTTCACTTCTTCTATCTGGTGAGCAGGCAGATGGCTGCATTACGGCTCCAGAATATCCAAGTTGGAGGGTTTGCAGGCGAGGAGTGTGAGGACAGAAGTATGAAAACATAAGCTACGGTTACGCTCAGTGCCGAGCACATGTCTATTCCAATGTACAGCAGTTGTTTCGAGATCTCCAGCACCTGGGCGAGGGGAAGATGTCTGCTCACGCTGGAGTTTGTATCCATGATGGCCAACAAATGGTGGGGAGGCCTCAAGAATTCTTGGAGGTTTTTCCAAGCTGGAGCTTGTGAGCTGCTCCAAACATCAAGGTGTCCTACTAAGGGACAGCAGAAGTCTTCTTACAGGGCTCCAGGGTCCCCCATATGGAAGATTCGATAGCAATGCTCTCTGAATGGAGGCCTGGGAAGCCAATCTCGTGTTACCATTGCAGCTGAGGAACAGGGTAAGCTTGAACCAATGACACTGATTCCAAGTTCCAAGTGATTTGCGTTGATGGAAGTTCTCAGTCTTACAGGTCCCAATGCTGCTTGGTGTCCAGGGAGACCTTAGAATGTGGTGGCGGCTCTCTGACCATTGAGGATTCTCTATCCTTAGGATTAGACCCAGTACCCAGGAGCCAGGTTTCCTTCTTGGGACAGGAGGTGTGCTCTTGTATGGCTCACGGACCACAGGTTGGACCATATGCTTGAATTTCCAGAACAGACCTCTAGGAAGAGAGACCTCAAAACATAAGCTAGGGTTCTGATGAGGTTTTAGGGCCATGGAAGTTTCAATCTTCGGACTAAGTGCCATTGGCCTGCATGTCATCCTGGAGGTAGGTGCTGAGGCTGTGTCAGGCTGTGCACTTATTCCAGAGTGGCCTATGATATTGGGGTGCAGTCAGGGGCCTTGCAGTTTTCTCCTAATCTGGACATTTTGGGAAACTGAGATGGGCAGGGTTTCCTCAGGAGAGCAGGGCCAGTGATGTCATGTGTTTCTCGAGGCCCCATCCTGGAGGTCATGTGTGTCAGGACTTTGGGACCAAAGACTTTAGACACAACCTCGGATAAGAGATAGGAGTGAGGTGATGGCAGTCCGAATATGAAGACCCTGAGGGAAGCTCCTCGGGATTTGAAATTCAGGTGGCTGGGAGGGAGGAGCACAGGCTTTTCTGTCTGGATTTTGTGTCTAGGATGGCCACTAAATGGAGGGGTGACCTCATGTGTCCATGGGATATTATTCCACTCTGGTGATTCTGCTTGGCACCCAAGAGTTTGATTTCTTTTTGGGGAAGAGGAAAAGACTGTATTCCATCTCTGGGATCCTGTCCAAACAGGGATTCCAGAGATGGGTTCTGGGTCCAGACACTGGGAAAACTTAACCAAAGCTTCGATTTGGGATCCTGGTCCAAATTCCAAGGGGGATCTTTGGAAAGGGGTCTCATTCTGAGGGTCACAATGCCTATTTGTGCCCAGCTGCCCGTCCTGTGTAGGCATGGTCTCATGGACCATGCACCTGGTTCCCACTCAGGGTTGTACAGCCATCTCAACATTCAGTTTTCTGGCCATGGGGAAGGAGGAGCACTCTTTTGTGCTTCCGAGTCCCCTATGGGCAGGAATTTGAGCTAAGTCTGGGACAGGTACCTGAATATCCAGGTTGCTTCAAGATGATGTACTCTGGCCAAGGTTGGACCCACCTGGAGGATATGGGGCCCACTATCTGGGTGCCTGACAGGAGGTCGGGGATCAGGCGGTGTCAGATAGACAATTTATGCAGAGGTCGGTCTATTATATTGGGGTGCCATTGAGGGCCGTGCAGGAAGATCCTCATGTGGGTTTCTACGAAGACCCATGGGGCACTTCTTTCTGGTGGGCAGGCAGAAAGCTGCACTGTGGCTTCAGAATTCCCAATATGAAGGGCTTGTAGGCGAGGAGTGTGAAGACAGAAGTCTGAAAACACAAGCCAGGGATAAGCTCAGTGCCGACCACAGGACCATTCCATTGTGCAGTGGTTGTTTCGAGATTTCCAGCACCTGAGTATGGGCGAGGGTCAGATGTCTGCTCACGCTGGGTTTGCATCCATGATGGTCAACGAATTGTGGGGTGGCCTCAAGAATTCTTGGAGATTTTCCCAAGCAGGACCTTGTGAGCTGCTCCAAACAGCAAGGTGTCCTACTGTGGGACAGGGGAAGTCCACTTACAAGGCTCCAGGGTCCCCCATATAGAAAGATTCGACAGCAGAGGTCTCTGAATGGGGGCCTGGGAAGTCTTCCTTGCATGACCATTGCAGCTGAGGAACATTGCAGGCTTGATCTGCTGGTTTTTGTTCAAATTTCCAAGTGATCTAAGTTGACGGATGTTCTCAGTCTAATGAGTCACAATGCTGCTTGGTGTCCAGGGAGACCTTAGAATGTGGTGGTGAGGGTGCCTGGGTGGCTCAATGGGCTAAGCCGCTGCCTTCGGCTCAGGTCATGATCTCAGGGTCCTGGGATTGAGTCCCGCATCGGGCTCTCTGCTCAGCAGGGAGCCTGCTTCTTCCTCTCTCTCTCTCTGCCTTCCTCTATGCCTACTTGTGATCTCTCTCTGTCAAATAAATAAATAAAATCTATATAAAAAAAAGAATGTGGTTGTGGGTCTGTGGCCATGCAGGATTCTCCTACCTGAGGGTTAGACCCAGTTCCCAGGAGCCTGGTTCCCTTCTCGGGACAGGAGGGGTTCTCTTGTATGGCTCAGGGACCACATGTCGGATCATATGTTGGATTTCAAGACCAGGCCTCTGGGCACAGAGGCCTGAATATCTAGGCTAGGGTTCTTATGAGGTTGTAGTGGCATGTCATCCTCAACCTTCGGACTTAGGGACTTTGACCTGTGAGTCTTCCTGGAGGTAGATGCTCAGGCTGTGTCAGACTGTGCATTTTTTCCAGAGTGGCCTATGAAATTGGGGTGGGCTCAGGGGCCTTGCAGGCTTTTCCTAATCTGGAGGGTTTGTGCAACTGAGACGGCAGAATTTCATCCAGAGATCAGGCCCAGTGATGTAGTGTGGTTCTGTCAGCCCCATCCTGCAGGGAATGTGGTTAAGGGCTCTGGGACCAAAGTCTTCAGACACAAAATTGTGTATCAATTAGGAGGGAGGTGATGGCAGCCCCGATCTGCAGACGCTGAGGGCAGCTCCTCAGGATTTGAAATTCGTGTGGCTGGGAGGCAGGAGCAAAGGCTTTTCTGTCTGGATTGTGTCTAGGATGGCCTTGGAATGGTGGGGTGTCCTCATGTGTCCATGGAATATTCTACCTCTCTGGGGATTCTGCCCAGCACCCAAGAGTTTGGTGTCTCAGTGGGAAGGAGAGAGCGTGGTTTACTGTTTCAGTGTTTCCGTCAACACAGGGATTCCAGAGATGGGTTATAGGTCCCTGTGCCTGGATAACCCTACAAAGGCTTAGTATTTGGGCCTAGAGGCTTGACTGCCTGGCTCTGTGGGGCTTTGGTTCAGCTCCCATGGAGACTTGTTGGAAATGGGTATCAGAGTAAGGGTCACAATGCCTGTTTTTGCCCAGATGCCCATCCTGAGTGGGCATTGGCTCTTGTTCCATGCACCTGGATCCCAATATGAGGGTTGGACCACCATATCAACATTTAATTTTCCTTCTATGAGGAAGGAGGAGTACTCTTTTGTGCTTCAGATTCCCCCATGCACAGTAATTTGAGCTATTTTCTGGGACTGGTACGTGAATAACCAGGTTGGTTTGAGATGAAGGACTCAGGTCAAGGCAGGTCACACCTGCCAGATATGGGTCCCGCTATCTAGGTGGCTACCAGGAGGTCGGGGCTCGAGCTGTGTCAGACAAAGCATTAGTTCACAAGGTGGCCTATGATATTGTGGTGCTATAGAGGGCTGTGCTGGTGGAACCTTATATGGAGTTTCACGCAGACCCATAGGGCACCTCTTTTTTCTGGTGGGCAGGCAGAAGGCATTGTGGCTCCCAAATTCCCAATATGGGGGACTTGAAGGCGAGGAGTGTGAGAACAGAAGGCAGAAAACACAATCTATGCTTAATCTCAGTCCCGAGAACATGGCCGTTCCAATGTGCAGTGGTTTTTTCGAGATCTCCAGCATCTGAGTACAGGCGAGGGTCAGATGTCTGCTCATGATAGAGTTTGTATCTATCGTGGCCAACAAATGAAATATCCAGCACCTGAATAAAGGTGGATTTCAGATGTTTACGCACACTGGAGTTTGTGTCTCTGATAACCGAATGGAGGAGTGGCATCAAGAGGCTGATGCATGTGAGATGCTCTAAACAGCAAGGTTGTTTTTTCTACTGGACAGTTAGAGTCTGGTATGTTTTCTGCAGGGCCCCCCCATGTGAAAAGTATGGGTAGCAGAGCCCTTCCACATGGATGCCTGGAAAGCACACCTCCATTGACCAATGCAGCTGAGGAACATGCAGGTTCTTTACGGTGCTTCTGGGGCGAAGCACCAAGGTCTTGAGTTGACATGGAATCTCTTGAAGATGGGTTACAATGCTGGTTTTTTTTACCAGGTAGATCTTAGAATGTGTTGGTGGCTAAGGTGCCTGCAAGATTCTCCTACCCTGAGGGTTTAACACAGGTCGAAGAGCACGGTTACCTTCTGGGGACAGGAGATGTAGTGTTTTGTGGCTCAGGGTCCACATGCCATATCATAAGTTCCTATTCAAGAACAGGCCTCTGAAGACAGATGCCCGACAACCTAATCTAGGGTTCCAATGAGTCCCAGGGGCATGAGAGGTTCAATCTTCAGACTTAGGAAAGTTGACTTGGGTGTCTGCCAGGATGTAGGTGATCAGGGCGTTTCAGACTGTGCACTTATGTCCAGAGTAACCTCCAATATTGGGGTGGCCACAGGGGCCTTGAATGTTTCAACCAACTCTGGAGGGTTTGGTTAACTGACATGCACAATTTCCATGGGGATGGCAAGCACAGTCCTGTGGTGTGGCTCCAGAGACTCCACCCTGGAGGGCATGTGAGCCATGGTTCTGGGAGGGAAGTCTGCAAACACAAACTCGGGTTAGGTTTAGTGGCTAGGTTATCGCAGGGCAATGTGTAGACCTGGAAGGCTACTCGTCAGGAACAGTAACTGGAATGACCCGAAGGTGGAAGCACAGGCTTTTATATCTGGATTGTGTGTCTAGGGTGACCTCAGAATGTAGCTGTGGCCTCATGGGTCCATGGGAGATTTTTCCTCTAAGGATACTGGCGGATCCCAATATTTTGATGACTTTTTGAGATGGGAAGACTGCTATTTTCGATCTTAGGTGTGCCCCAAAACAGGGATTCCAGAGATGGGCTCTGGGTCTAGGCGCCTGGAAAATCCCACCAAGGGTTGGGATTTGGGCTTATGGGAAGACCAGGCCTGCAATGCAGGATCTTGGTGGTGCAACTGAGAGGGCTTGTTTGGAAGCATGCTCAGGCTGAGCATTACAATGCCTGTTTGTGCCCAGGGTGGCCCTCAGGAGTGGGCGTGGTCCCATTGTCCATTTTCTGGCTCCCACACTGAGGGATGGACACACATTCCAATGGCCAGGTTTCCAGCCATGGGAAAGGAGGAAATATCTATTGTGCTTCATGTTCCCCCATAGGCAGGGATTACAGCAAAGGTCTGGGGACAGATGCCTGAATACCAAGGATGCATAGAGATGACAGATTTGGGCCATGGCCGTTCTCACATGCTGGATATGGGCCCCGCTCTCTGGGTGGCTGACACGAGGTCTGGGCTCAGGCTGTGTCAGACACAGCACTAGTGGCCAGAGAAGTCTATATATTGGGGTTCTCTCCAGGGCCGAGTAAATTGATCCTCATGTAGGGTTTCTGGCCAGACTCACGAAGCACTTCTTTCTGTGGGGCAGGCAGAATGCTGCCTTATGGATCCAGAATTCCCTATCAAGAGGGTTTGGGGACAAATAGGGTGAGAATGCAATTGTAAACACCAGCTATGCTTAAATTGAGTGCCAAGCGGAAGTCAGTTTCAATGTGCAGCAGCTTATACGAGATATCCAGCACCTGAGTAAGGGCAGATGTCAGATATTTGCTCACACTGGAGTTTGTGTCTAGGATGACGACTAATGGAGGGGTGGCTTCAGGAGGCAATGGAGGATTACCCACGCTTAAGATTGTGAGATGCTCCAAACAACAAGGTTTCCTTCTAATGGACAGGAGGAGTCTGTTTTTTTTTCCTCCAGGGTCCCTCAAGTGGAAGTTTGCGTAGCAGAGCCCTCCCGCATGGATGACTGGAAAGCACACGTCCAATGACCATTGCAGCTGAGGAACATGACAGGTTCGTTTTGGTGGTTCTGGTGCCAAGTACCAAGGCCTTGAGTTGACTTGGAATCTCTTACAGATGTGTCCCAAAACTGGTTTGTTACAAGGGAGTTCTTAGAATGTATTGGTGGCTATGGGCCACGCTGAGGGTTTGGCACAGGTCGATGTGCACAGTTTCCATCTTGGGAGAGGAGATGTTCTGTTTTGTGGCTCAGGGTACATATGTTGTATCCTGACTTGGTATTCAAGAACAGGCCTCTGAGGATTGATGCTTGCAACCTAATCTAGAGATCCAATGATGTCCTTGGTGCCCATCAGGTTCAATTTTCTTACTAAGGACCATTGATATGGTTGTCTGACTGGATGTAGGTGATCAGGGTGTTTCAGACTGTGCATTTGCATCCAGAGCCACTTCCAATATTGGGGTGGGCTCAGGGGCCTTGCAGGTTTCTCCTAACTTGGAGGCTTTGGGGAACTGTGATGGGCACAGTTTCCTTGGGGATGGCAGGCCCAGTCCTGTGGTAAGGCTTCAGAGACCACCTCCTTGAGGATATGAGAGCCATGGTTTTGGGAGGGAAGTCTGCAAACACAAATTTGGGTCAGGGATAGTGGCAAGGTGATCGCAGGTCCAATGCATAGACCTAGAAGGCATCACGTCAGGAACTGTAATTAGGGTGACTGAAAGCTGGTAGCACAGGCATTTCTATCTGGATTGTGTGTCCAGGATGGGCTCTGAATGTAGACGTGGTCTCATGGTTCAATGGGAGACTTTTCCTCTCTAAGGATCCTGGTGGATCTCCATAGATTGGTGGTTTTTTAGAGAAGAAAAGAGTGCTCTTTTCCATCTTAGGGGTGCTCCAAAACAGGGAAGAATGCAGTTTTCCAACTTAGGCTTATGCCAAAAGAGGGATTCCAGAGACGGGCTCTGGGTCTGGGTGCCCGGATATCCCACCAAGTGTTAGGATTTGGGCCTAGGGGCATTCCAGGCCTGCAATGCAGGATCCTAATGGTGTAACAGAGAGGGCTTGTTTGAAAGCATGCTCAGGCTGAGGGTCATCATGCCTCTTTGTGCCCAGGGGGGCCCTCAGGAGAGGGCGTAGTCTCATTGGCCATATAGCTGGATCCCACTTTGAGGGTTGGACACCCATTGCAACAGCCAGGCTTCCTGCAATGGAAAGAGGAGTTCTCTATTGTGCTTCAGGTTCCCCCATTGGCAGGATTACAGGAAAGGTCTGTGGAAAGTTGCCTTAATACCAAGGATGTGTACAGATGACAGGCTAAGAATTCCCAGGTAACAAAACAGCATTGTTACCCATGTTCATGACATTCCATGTAAAAATAAGCCCTTAGTACTTCGCCCCAGAGCCACCAGAATGAACTTGCCATGTTCCTAAGCTGCAATGGTCAGTGGAGGTGTGGTTTCCAGGCAACCATACGGGGGTTCTCTGCTACACAAACTTTGCAATTGGCGGGGACCCTTGAGACAAAAAAACAGAATGCCCCTGTCCGGTAGAAGGAAACCTTCTGTTTGGAGCATCTCACAAGCCCCAGCGTGGGAAATCCTCCATTTCCTCTTGAAGCCACCACTCCATTTGTCAGTCATCATTGACACAAACTCCAGCATGAGCAAACATCTGACATCCGCCCTTACTCAGGTGCTGGATTTCAATTCGATCGCTGCACACTGGAACTGCCTTTAGTTTGACTGAATTAAGCCATAGCTTGGGTTTACAATTCCATCCTCAGTCTACTGGTCCACAAGCCCTATTGTGAGGGAATTCTGGAGCTACAACACAATATTCTGCCTTCCCCATAGAAAGAAAAAGGGCCTGGAGAGTCTGCCCAGAAACTCCATATGATGGTCAATCTTCTCGGTGCTAGACGGAACCCTGATTCATAGGCTGCCCTGGGCACTAGTGCTGTGTCTGACATAGCCGGAGCCAGGACCTAGTGTCAGCCACGGAGAGATCAGGGCCCATATCCAGCATGTGAGACCAGCTATGGCCCAAGTCTGTCTTCTCTTCTATTCTTGGTATTCAGGCATCTGTACCCACACCTTTGCTGAAATCCTTGCCATTGGGGGAACCTGAAGCACAATAGAGAACTCCTCCTTCCCCATGGAAGGTATTCTGACAATTGGGATAGTTGCTCAACCCTCAAAGTGGAAGGCAGCTCCATGGCCAAGGAGACCATGTGCACTCATGATGGCTTCCCCGGGCACAAGCAGGCATTGTTACCTCAGCCTGAGCATGCTTTCAACCAAACGCTATCAATTGCATCTCTGGGACCCCGAATTGCAGGCCTAGTACACACCTAGGCCCAAATCCTAACCCTGGTGGGATTTTACAGGGGCCCAGACACAGAGCCCATCTCTAGAATCCCTATTTTGGGGGACCCTTAAGATGGAAAACAGCACTCTTCCCTTCCCCGAGATAGTCACCAAACTCATGGTAGCCACCAGGATCCTTGAGTGGAAAAATCTGCCATAGACCCATGAGAACACACCTGCATTCCGAGGCCATCCTGGACATACAATCCAGATACATATCATGTGCTATCACCTTTGAGTCATCGGATTTACAGTTCCTGACGAGCTGCCTTCCAGGTCTATGCATTGGGCCTGCAATCACCTTGCCATTAACCTAAACTGATTTTGTGTTTGCAGACTTCCTTCCTAAAACCATGGCTCACATGACCTCCAGGTTCTGGCATCTGAAGCCACACCACAAGACTGTGCCTGAGATCGTCAAGGAAACTGTGCCCATCACTTTTGCCCGATACCTTTAGATTAGGAGAAACCTGCAAGGCCCCTGAGCGCAGCCAAATAATGGAGGCCGCTCTGGGCACAAATGCACAGTCTGAGACACCCTGATCACCTCCATACAGGCAGACACCCAAGTCAATGCTCCTGAGTCAGAAGATTGAACCTGACATGCCCCGAGGACTTCATTGGCACACTAGATTAGGTTTACAGGTATCTGTCGTCAGAGGCCTGCTCTGGAATATCAACTTATGATAAAATATATAGTCCCTGAGCCACAGAACAGAATATGTTCTCCCCAAAAAGGAAGCCATGCTCCTGGAATTGTGTCATACCCTAAGGGTATTTGGATCCTGAATGGCCCCTTAGCAACCAGCACATTCTATGATATTCCTGGTAACAAACCATCATTGTGCCCCATCTTCATGAGACTCCATGTCAACTCAAGGTCTCGATATATTGCCCCAGAGCCACCAGAATGCACCTGCCATGTTCCTCAGCTGCAATGGTCAATGGAGGGGTGATTTACAGGCATCCCTGTGGCGTTCTCTGCTACAAAACTTTCCACATGGAGAAACCAGAGAAAACAAACCAGACTTCTCCTGTCCGGTAGAAAGAAACTTTGCTATTTGGAGCATCTCACAAGCACCAGCATGGGAAATCCTCCATGGCCTCTTGACGCCACCCTTCCATTTGTGGGTAATCACAGACACAAACTCCAGTGTGAGCAAACATCTGACATCCACCCTTACTCAGGTGCTGGATATTCGAAACGGCAGCTGCACACTGGAACTGCCTTTTGCTTTTCACTGAACTTAACCATAGCTTTGTATTACTATTCTATCCTCACCACACTGCTCCACAATATCTCTTGATAGGGAATTCTGGAGCCACAACGCAGTATTCTGCCTTCCACATAGAAAGAAGAAGGACCTGTTGAGTCTGCCCAGAAACTGCACATGAGGATCAATCTACTCAGACCACGAGGCAACCCTGATTAATAGATTTCCGTGACCACTAGTGCTGTGTCTGACAGAGTCTAAGCCCCAACCTCGTGTCAGCCACCCAGAGGTGAGGGCCCATATTTAGCATGAGAGATCGGCCATGGCCCTGGGCCAACATCTGTACCCATCCTTGGTATCCAGTCATCTGTCCCCCAAACTTTGCTGGAATTCCTGCCAATGGCGAACCTGAAACACAATAGAGAACACCTCCTTCCCCATGGCAGGAATATTGGCTGTTGGGATGGTTGTCCAACCCTCAGCGTGGGAGCCTGCTGCATGGCCAAGGAGACCATGCCCACTCCTGAGGGCCGACATGGGCACAGGCAGGCATGGTGATCCTCAGCCTGAGCATGTTTTCAAACAAACACTCTCAGTTGCTCCTCCAGTACCAGCATTGCAGGCCTGGTATGCCCCTAGGCCCAAATCCTAACCCTTGGTGGGATTTTCCAGGTGCCCAGACCCAGAGTCCGTCTCAGAATCCCTGTTTGGGGCACCCTTAAGATGGAAAGCAGCACTCTTCCCTTCCCTGAGAAAGGCACCAAACTATTGGGAGCCGCCAGGATCCTTAGAGAGAAAAAATCTCCCATGGACCCATGAAAACAAACCTGCATTCCGAGGCCATCCTGTCCATACAATCCAGAGAGAAAAGTCTTTGCTACCGCCTTCGAGTCATCCTATTTACATTTCCTGACGAGCTGCCCTCCATGTCTATGCATTGGGCCTGTGATCATCTCGACACTAACCCTAACCCCAGTTTGTGTTTGCCGACTTCTCTCCCAAAACCATGGCTTACATGCCCACCAAGATGTGGTCCCTCAAGCCACATCACAGGAAAGTTCCTGCCATCCCCAAGAAAACAGTGCCCATCAGGTTGTCCAAACCCTCCAGATTAGGAGAAACCTGCCAGGCCCCTGAACCCACCCCAATATTGGCGGTTGCTCTGGATGCAAACGTGCAGTCTGAACCACCCTGAGCACCTCCATCGAGGCAGAAAGCCAAGTCAATGGTTCTGAGTCAGATGATTGAACCTGACATGCCCCTAGGACTTCACTGGAACCCTAGATTGGGTCTTCAGACATCTGTTCTCAGAGTCCTGTTCTGGAATACCAAGTTATGATACAACATGTGGTCCCTGATTCCCACAACAGAACATCTCCTGTCTCCAGAAGGAAAATGTGCTCTTGGATCTATGTCCAACTTTCAGGGTAGATGGATCCTGCATGACCCATTAGCCCCAGCACCTTCTATGATCTCCCTGGTAACAAACCAGCATTGTGACCCAACTTCCTGAGACTTGATGCCAACTCAAGGTGTTGGTACTTTGCCCAAGAGCCATGAAACGAATCTGCCATGTTCCTCAGGTACAAAGGTCAATGGACGTGTGCTTTCTAGGCATCCAAGAGGTATTTCTCTGCTACACAAAAATTCCACATAGGGAACCCTAGAGCAAACAAATAAGACTGCTCCTGTCAGGTTGAAGGAAACCTTGGTTGTTTGGAGCATCTCACAAGCCCCAGCCTGGGAAGTCCTCCACATTCTCTTGATGCCAACCCTCCATTTGTTAGTCATCATAGACACAAATTCCAGCATGAGCAAACATCTGACATCTGCTCTTACTCAGGTGCTGGATATTCGAATCAGTCATGCACACTGGAAATACCTTTCACTTGACACTGTATTCTTGCATAGTTTGGGTTTACAATTCCATCCTCACCCTACTGGATTGCAAGTCCTCTTGAGAGGGAATTAGGGAGACAAAACGCAACATTCTGCCTTCCCCATAGAAAGAAGGGCCTGGTGAGTCTGCCCAGAAACTCCCCATGAAGATCAATCTACTTGGCCCTCGAGGGAACCCCGATTTATACTTTGCGCTGGCCACTAGCGCTGTGTCTGAGAGAGCCTGAGCCCCAACCTCGTGTCAGCCACCCAGAGTGTGGGGCCCTTATCCAGCATGTGGGACTGGCCATGGCCCAGTCATCTCTACCCATCCTTGGTATTCCGGCAACAATCCCAGACCTTTGCTGGAATCCCTACCAGTGGGGGAACCTGAAGCACAATTGAGAACTCCTCCTTCCCCATGGCAGGAAGCCTGGCTGTTGCTATGGGTGCCCAACCCTCAGAATTAGAACCAGGTGCATGGCCAATGAGACAACGCCCAATCATAAGGGCCGCCTGGGCCAAAGCAGGCATTGTGTCCCTCAACCTTAGCATGCATTCAAACAAATGCTCTCAGTTGTTTCTGCAGGGTCCCGCATCACAGGCCTGGTATGCCCTTAGGACCAAATCCTAACACTTCGTGGGATTTTCCATGCCAACATAACCAGAGCCCGTCTCTGGAACCTCTGTTTTGAAGCACCCCTATGATGGAAAACAGCAATCTTCCCTCCCCTGAGAAAACTATTAGGAGCTGCCAGGATGCGTAGAGAAGAAAAATCTCCCAGGGCTCCATAAGACCACACCTTCATTCCGAGGCCATCCTGGACACACAATCCAGATACAAGAGACTGTGCTACCACCTTCGAATCACCTGGTTTACAGTTCCAGACGAGCTGCCCTACAGACCTACGCATTGGGCCTGTGATCACCTCGCCATTAACCCTACCCCAAGTTTGTGTTTGCAGACTTCTTTCCCAAAACCATGGCTCACATGCCCTCTATGATGGGTCTCTGTAGCCACACCACAGGAAAGATCCTTCTATCCCCAATGAAACTGTGTCAATCACAGTTGCCCAAACCCTCCAGATTAGGAGAGACCTGCAAGTCCCCTGAGCCCAGTCCAATATTGGAGGCCACTCTGGACACAAATGCACAGTGTGCAACACCCTGATCACCTCCATCCAGGAAGACACCCAAGTCAATGGTCCTGAGTCAGAAGATTGGTCCCTGAACCCCACAATAGAATATCTCCTGTCCCCAGATGGAATTCGTGCTCTTCAACTTGTGTCAAGGGTCGGGGTATATGAATTATGCACAGCCCCTTAGCCCCCAGCACATTCTAAGATCTCTCTGGTAACAAACAAACAGCATTGTGATCCATCTTCATGAGATTCCATGTCACTTCAAGTCCTTGGTAATTCGCCCCAGAGCCACCAGAATGAACCTGCCATGTTCCTCACCTGATATGGTCAGTGGAGGTGTGCTTTCCAGGCATCCATGTGGGAGTGCTCTTCTACTTATTCTTTCCACATGTGGGACCCTGGAGCAAACAAACCAGACTGCCACTGACCAGTAGAAGGGAACCCTCTGTTTGGAGCATCTCAGAAGCACCAGCAGGAGAAATCCTCCATGGCCCTTGACACAACCCCTCCATTTGTCAGTCATCATAGACAAAAACTCCAGCATGAGAAAACATCTGAAATCTGCCGTTATTTAGATTCTGCACGTTCTTTTCCAACACTGCACACTAGAACTGCGTTTCACTTGACACTGAATTTATCCATAGCTTGGGTTTAGAATTCCATCCTCAGCCTCCTGGTCTGCAAGCCCTCTAGAGAGGGAATTTGGAGCCACAAGGCAACATTCTCCATTCCCACTAGAAAGAAATAGGGCCTGGTGAATCTTCCCAGAAACTCCACATGAGGTTCAATCTACTTGGCACTCGATGGAACCTTGATTTATAGGCTGTCCTGGGCACTAGTACTAGTACTAGTACTAGTACTGTGTCTGACAGAGCCTGAGCCAAGACCTAGTTTCAGGCACCCAGAGATATGAGCCCATATCCAGCATGTGAGATTGGCCAGGGCCCAAGTCCATCATCTCTACCCATCCTTGGTATTCAGGCACCTGTCCCCAGACCTTTTATGTAATCCCTACCAATGGGGTAACCTAAAGCACAATAGAGAACTCCTTTTTCCCCATGGTAGGAATCCTGGCTGTTGATATGGGTGTCCAAACCTCAAAGTGGGAGCCAGCTGCATGGCCAAGGAGACAATGCCCACTCATGAGGGCTGCCCTGGGCACAAGTAGCCATTGTAACCCTCAGCTTGATCAAGCCTTCAAAAAAATGCTCTTAGTTGCACCTCCAGGATCCTGCATTGCAGGCCTGATATGCCCTTAAGCCCAAATCCTAACACATCGTGGGATGTTCCATGTGCACATACCCAGAGCCCGTCACTGGAATCCCTGTTTTGAGGCACCCCTAAGATGGAAAACAGCACTCTTCACTTCCCTGAGAAAGCCACCGAACTAATGGGATCCCCCAGGATCCTTGAGAAGAAGAATCTCCCATGGTCCCATGAGTCCACACCTGTATTCCGAGGCCAGCGTGGATATGCTATCCAGATACAAGAGACTGTGCTACTGGCTTCGAGTCACCTGATTTACAGTTCCTGACGTGCTGCCCTCCAGATCTTTGGATTGGGACTGTGAACACCTCTCCATTAACCTTATCCCGAGTTTGTGTTTGCAGATCTCTCTCTAAAAACAATAGCTCACATGTCCTCCAGGATGGGGCCCCTAGAGTCACACCACAAGACTGTGCTTGCCATCCCCAAGGAAACTGGGCCCATCACAGTTGCCCAAACCCTCCTGATTAGGAGAAACCCGGAAGGCTCCTGAGCACATCCCAATATTGGAGGCTGCTCTGGATGCAAATGCACAGTCTGAAACACCCTGATCACCTCCATCCAGGCAGACACCCAAATCAATGGTCCTGAGTCAGATAATTGAACCTGACATGGCCCTAGGACCTCATTGGAAGAGGGATTAACTTTTCAGGCACCTGTCCTCAGAGGCCTCTTCTGGAATACCAACTTATGATACAAATTATGGCCCCTGAGCCCCAGGGTGGGAAATCCTCCATGGCCTCTTGACGCCACCTCTCCATTTGTTGGTCATCGTAGACACAAACTCCAGCCTGAGCAAACATCTGACATCCGCCCATATTCAGGCGCTGATATTGGAATCAGCTGCTGCACACTGGAACTGCCTTTCGCTTTGCAATGAATTTAAGCCTAGCTTCAGACTACAATTTCATCCTCACCCTACTGGTCTGCCATATCTCTTGATAGGGAATTCTGGAGCCACAACGCAACATTCTGCCTTCTTCATAGATAGAAGGACCTGGTGAGTCTGCCCATAAACTGCACATGAAGATCAATATACTCAGCCCAGGAGGGAACCCCTATTTATAGTTTGCCCTAGCCACTAGTGCTGTGTCTGACAGAGCCTGAGCCCCTACCTCGTGTCAGCAACCCAGAGGGTGGGGCCCACATTAACCATGTGAGACCGGCCATGGCCCAGGGCTGTCATTACTACCCATCCTTGGTATTCAGGCATCTGTCCCCTAGATCTTAGCTGGAATCCCTACCAATGGGGGGACCTGAAGCACAATAGAGAATTCATCCTTCGCCATGGCAGGAATCCTGGCTTTTGGATGGGTGTCCAACCCTAGGAATGGGAACTGGCTGCATGGCTGAGTAGACATCGCCCAATCCTGATGGCCTCCGGGGCACAAGCAGGCATTGGGACCCTCAGCTTGACCATACTTTCAAACAAACGCTCTCAGTTGCACCTCCAGGATCCCGCATTGCAGGCCTGGTATGGCCCTAGGCCTAAATATTAACCCTTGGTGGGATTTTCCAAGCACTTAGACCCAGAGCTCATCTCTGGAATGCCTGTTTTGGGGCACGCTTAAGCTGGAAAACAGTACTCATCCCTTCCCGGAGAAATCCAACAAACTATTGAGAACCGCCAGGATCCTTGAGAGGAGAAATCTCCCATGGACCCTTGAGACAACACCTGCAATAAAGGCCATTCTGGAAATTAAATCCAGATACAATTACCTGTGCTACCACCTTTGAGTTACGTGATTTACAGTTCCAGACTTGCTGCCCTCCTGGTCTATGGATTGGGTCTATGATCACCTTGCCACTAACCCTAACCTAAGTTTGTGTTTGCAGACTTCTCTCTCAAAATCATGGCGCAAATGTCCTCCAGGATGGGGTCTCTGGAGTCACACCACAGGACAGTTCCTGCAATCCCCAAGGAAACTACCCATCACAGTTGTCCAAAAACCCCATATAAGGAGAAACCTGCAAGGAACCTGAGCCAACCCTAGTATTGGATGCTACTCTGGACACAAATGCACAGTCTGAAACACCCTCATCACCTGCATCCAGTCAGACACCAGAGTCAATGATCCTGAGTCAGTAGATTGAATGACATTCCCCTAGGGCCTCATTCAAACCCTTTATTAGGTTTTCAGGCTTCTGTCCTCAGAGACCTGTTCTGGATTACCAATTTATGATACAACATATGGCCGCTGAGCCCCACAACAGAATATCTCCTGCCCCCAGAAGCAATCCGGGCTCTTGGGCCTGTGTCAAATCCTCAGGCTAGATGAATCCTGCATGGCCCATTAACCACCAGCACATTCTAAGATCTCCCTGGTAACAAACCAACATTTTGACCCATCTTCATGAGGTTCCGTGTCCAATCCAGTCTTTATTTCTTCGCCTCAAAGCCACCAGATGCCATGTTCCTTCGCTGTCATGGTCAATGAAGGTGTGCTTTCCAGTCACCCATGTGGGAGATCTATGTTATCCGATCTTTCGACATGGGGAACCATGGAGGAAACAAATCAGACTGCCCCTGTCTGGTAGAAGGAACCCTTGCTGTTTGGAGCATCTCAAAAACACCAGATTGGGAAATCCTCCATAACCTCTTGACGCCACCCCTCCATTTTTGTGTCATCATAGACACAAACTCCAGCATGAGCAAATATCTGACATCCACCCTCACTCAAGTGCTGAATATTGGATTCAAACATTGCACACTGGAAATTTCTTTCGCTTGATACAGAATGTAACCATAGCTTAGGTTTACAATTCCATCCTCAGCCTCCTGGTCCACAAGCCCTCTTGATAGTGAATTCTAGAGCCACAAAACAGCATTCTGCATTCCCCTTACAAACAAGAAGTGCCTGGTGAGTCTGCCCAGAAACCATACATGAGGATCAATCTGCTCGGCACTCGAGGGAACCCCAATTTATAGGCTGCCCTGGGCACTAGTGCTGTGTCTGACAGAGCCTGAGCCAAGACCTAGTGTCAGGCACCCAGAGATATGAGCCCATATCCAGCATGTGAGATTGGCCAGGGCCCAAGTCCATCATCTCTACCCATCCTTGGTATTCAGGCACCTGTCCCCAGACCTTTTATGTAATCCCTACCAATGGGGTAACCTAAAGCACAATAGAGAACTCCTTTTTCCCCATGGTAGGAATCCTGGCTGTTGATATGGGTGTCCAAACCTCAAAGTGGGAGCCAGCTGCATGGCCAAGGAGACAATGCCCACTCATGAGGGCTGCCCTGGGCACAAGTAGCCATTGTAACCCTCAGCTTGATCAAGCCTTCAAAAAAATGCTCTTAGTTGCACCTCCAGGATCCTGCATTGCAGGCCTGATATGCCCTTAAGCCCAAATCCTAACACATCGTGGGATGTTCCATGTGCACATACCCAGAGCCCGTCACTGGAATCCCTGTTTTGAGGCACCCCTAAGATGGAAAACAGCACTCTTCACTTCCCTGAGAAAGCCACCGAACTAATGGGATCCCCCAGGATCCTTGAGAAGAAGAATCTCCCATGGTCCCATGAGTCCACACCTGTATTCCGAGGCCAGCGTGGATATGCTATCCAGATACAAGAGACTGTGCTACTGGCTTCGAGTCACCTGATTTACAGTTCCTGACGTGCTGCCCTCCAGATCTTTGGATTGGGACTGTGAACACCTCTCCATTAACCTTATCCCGAGTTTGTGTTTGCAGATCTCTCTCTAAAAACAATAGCTCACATGTCCTCCAGGATGGGGCCCCTAGAGTCACACCACAAGACTGTGCTTGCCATCCCCAAGGAAACTGGGCCCATCACAGTTGCCCAAACCCTCCTGATTAGGAGAAACCCGGAAGGCTCCTGAGCACATCCCAATATTGGAGGCTGCTCTGGATGCAAATGCACAGTCTGAAACACCCTGATCACCTCCATCCAGGCAGACACCCAAATCAATGGTCCTGAGTCAGATAATTGAACCTGACATGGCCCTAGGACCTCATTGGAAGAGGGATTAACTTTTCAGGCACCTGTCCTCAGAGGCCTCTTCTGGAATACCAACTTATGATACAAATTATGGCCCCTGAGCCCCAGGGTGGGAAATCCTCCATGGCCTCTTGACGCCACCTCTCCATTTGTTGGTCATCGTAGACACAAACTCCAGCCTGAGCAAACATCTGACATCCGCCCATATTCAGGCGCTGATATTGGAATCAGCTGCTGCACACTGGAACTGCCTTTCGCTTTGCAATGAATTTAAGCCTAGCTTCAGACTACAATTTCATCCTCACCCTACTGGTCTGCCATATCTCTTGATAGGGAATTCTGGAGCCACAACGCAACATTCTGCCTTCTTCATAGATAGAAGGACCTGGTGAGTCTGCCCATAAACTGCACATGAAGATCAATATACTCAGCCCAGGAGGGAACCCCTATTTATAGTTTGCCCTAGCCACTAGTGCTGTGTCTGACAGAGCCTGAGCCCCTACCTCGTGTCAGCAACCCAGAGGGTGGGGCCCACATTAACCATGTGAGACCGGCCATGGCCCAGGGCTGTCATTACTACCCATCCTTGGTATTCAGGCATCTGTCCCCTAGATCTTAGCTGGAATCCCTACCAATGGGGGGACCTGAAGCACAATAGAGAATTCATCCTTCGCCATGGCAGGAATCCTGGCTTTTGGATGGGTGTCCAACCCTAGGAATGGGAACTGGCTGCATGGCTGAGTAGACATCGCCCAATCCTGATGGCCTCCGGGGCACAAGCAGGCATTGGGACCCTCAGCTTGACCATACTTTCAAACAAACGCTCTCAGTTGCACCTCCAGGATCCCGCATTGCAGGCCTGGTATGGCCCTAGGCCTAAATATTAACCCTTGGTGGGATTTTCCAAGCACTTAGACCCAGAGCTCATCTCTGGAATGCCTGTTTTGGGGCACGCTTAAGCTGGAAAACAGTACTCATCCCTTCCCGGAGAAATCCAACAAACTATTGAGAACCGCCAGGATCCTTGAGAGGAGAAATCTCCCATGGACCCTTGAGACAACACCTGCAATAAAGGCCATTCTGGAAATTAAATCCAGATACAATTACCTGTGCTACCACCTTTGAGTTACGTGATTTACAGTTCCAGACTTGCTGCCCTCCTGGTCTATGGATTGGGTCTATGATCACCTTGCCACTAACCCTAACCTAAGTTTGTGTTTGCAGACTTCTCTCTCAAAATCATGGCGCACATGTCCTCCAGGATGGGGTCTCTGGAGTCACACCACAGGACAGTTCCTGCAATCCCCAAGGAAACTGCCCATCACAGTTGTCCAAAAACCCCATATAAGGAGAAACCTGCAAGGAACCTGAGCCAACCCTAGTATTGGATGCTACTCTGGACACAAATGCACAGTCTGAAACACCCTCATCACCTGCATCCAGTCAGACACCAGAGTCAATGATCCTGAGTCAGTAGATTGAATGACATTCCCCTAGGGCCTCATTCAAACCCTTTATTAGGTTTTCAGGCTTCTGTCCTCAGAGACCTGTTCTGGATTACCAATTTATGATACAACATATGGCCGCTGAGCCCCACAACAGAATATCTCCTGCCCCCAGAAGCAATCCGGGCTCTTGGGCCTGTGTCAAATCCTCAGGCTAGATGAATCCTGCATGGCCCATTAACCACCAGCACATTCTAAGATCTCCCTGGTAACAAACCAACATTTTGACCCATCTTCATGAGGTTCCGTGTCCAATCCAGTCTTTATTTCTTCGCCTCAAAGCCACCAGATGCCATGTTCCTTCGCTGTCATGGTCAATGAAGGTGTGCTTTCCAGTCACCCATGTGGGAGATCTATGTTATCCGATCTTTCGACATGGGGAACCATGGAGGAAACAAATCAGACTGCCCCTGTCTGGTAGAAGGAACCCTTGCTGTTTGGAGCATCTCAAAAACACCAGATTGGGAAATCCTCCATAACCTCTTGACGCCACCCCTCCATTTTTGTGTCATCATAGACACAAACTCCAGCATGAGCAAATATCTGACATCCACCCTCACTCAAGTGCTGAATATTGGATTCAAACATTGCACACTGGAAATTTCTTTCGCTTGATACAGAATGTAACCATAGCTTAGGTTTACAATTCCATCCTCAGCCTCCTGGTCCACAAGCCCTCTTGATAGTGAATTCTAGAGCCACAAAACAGCATTCTGCATTCCCCTTACAAACAAGAAGTGCCTGGTGAGTCTGCCCAGAAACCATACATGAGGATCAATCTGCTCGGCACTCGAGGGAACCCCAATTTATAGGCTGCCCTGGGCACTAGTGCTGTGTCTGACAGAGCCTGAGCCAAGACCTAGTGTCAGCCACCCAGTGATCAGGGCCCATATCCACGATTTGATACTGGCCATGGCCCATGTCCATCATCTTTACCCATCCTTGGTATTCAGGCCTCTGTCCCCAGACCTTTGCTGGAAGCCCCGCTAATGGGGGAACCTGAAGCACTATAGAGAACTCCTCTTTCCCCATGGCAGGATTCTGGCTGTTGGGATGGTTGTCCAACCCTCAAAGTGGGAGCCAGCTGCATGGCCAATGTGACCACGCCCACTCATGAGGGCCACCTGGGCATAAGCAAGTATTGTGACCCTCAGCCTGAGAATGATTTCAAACAAGACCTCTCAGTTGCACCTCCAGGATCCTGCATGCAGGCCTGGTAAGCCACTAGGCCCAAATCCTAACACTTGGTGGGATTTTCCAGGGGACCAAACCCAGAGTCCGTCTCTGGAATCCATATTTTGGGTCACCCCTAACATGAAAAACAGCACTCTTCCCTTCCCCGAAAAAGCCACCAACTATTGGGAGCCACCAGGATCCTTAGAGAGGAAAAATCTCCCATGGACCCATGAGGCCACAACTGCATTCTGAGGCCATCCTGCACACAATACAGAGAAAAAAGCCTGTGATTCTGCCTTTGAGTCACCCGATTAACAGTTCCTGAAGAGCTGCCATACATGTCTATGCATTGGGCCTGTGATAACCTTGCCACTAACCCTAACCCAAGTTTGTGTTTTCAGACTTCCCTCCCAAAACCATGGCTCACATGCCCTCCAGTTTGTGATAACTGGAGCCACACCACGGGATTGTACCTGTCTTCCCAAAGGAAACTGTGATTGTCACTATTAAACAAACCCTATAGATTAGGAGAAACCTGCAAGTCCCCTAAGCCCAGCCCAATATTGGAGGCCACTCTGGACGCAAATGCACAGTCTGACACACCATATCATCTACATCCAGGCTGATATCCAAGTCAATGGTCCTCAGACAGAAGATTGAACCTGACATGCTCCTAGGATTCACTGGAACACTAGAATAGATTTTCAGGTATCTGTACTCAGAAGGCTGTTCTGCATATCAATGTATGATACAATATGGTCACTGAGCCACACAAAAGAACATCTGTCCTTAGAAGAAAGCTGTGCTCTGGACCTGTGTCAAACACTCTGGGTAGATGAATCCTTCAAGGCCCCCTGGCAACCAGCACATTCTATGATCTCCCTGACAAAATACCAGCATTGTGACCCATCTTCATGAGACTCCATGACAACTCCAGCCCTTGGTACTTCGGCCCAGAGCCACCAGAATGAAACTGCCATGTTCCTCTGCTGCCATGGTCAATGTAGGTGTACTTTCCAGGCATCCAGCGGGAGTGCTCTGATACCAACTTTCCACATGGGGAACCCTGGAGGAAACAAACCAGACTCCCCTGTACGGTAAAAGGAATCTTTTCTGTATGGAGTATCTCAAGCCTGAGGGTGGGTAATCCTCCATGGCCTCTTGAGGCCACCCATCCATTTGTTGGTCATCATAGACACTAACTCCAGCGTGAGCAATCAACTGACATCTGCACTTACTCAAGTGCTGGATATTTGAATCAGCTGCTACACACTGGAATTGCCTTATGCTTGGCACTGAATTTAAAAGTAGCTTGGCGGGACGCCTGGGTGGCTCAGTTGGTTAAACAGCTGCCTTCGCCTCAGGTCATGATCCCAGCGTCCTGGGATCGAGTCCCACGTCAGGCTCCTTGCTCCGCAGGGAGCCTGCTTCTCCGTCTGACTCTGCCTTCCACTCTGTCTGCCTGTGCTTGCTCTCGCTCGCTCTCTGACAAATAAATAAAATCTTGAAAAAAAAAAGTAGCTTGGGTTTGCAATTCCATCCTCACCCTGGTGTTCAGTAAGCTCTCTTGATAGGGAATTCTGAAGCCACAACACAGCATTCTGCCTTCCCCATAGCAAGAAAAAACATCCTGGAGAGACTGCCCAGAAACCCTACATGAGGATAAATCTACTCGACCCTCGAGTGAACCCCATTTATAGGTTTACCTGGCCACTAGCGCTGAGTCTGACAGAACCTCGTCTCTGACCTCGTGTCAGGACCCAGAGACTGGGCTCCAACTCCAGAATGTGAGACCAGCCATGTCCCAGGGCTGTCATCTCTACCCATTTTGATTCAGGCATCTGTCCCCAGACATTTGCTGAAATCCCTGCCAATGGGGGAACCAGAAGCACAATAGGGAAATCCTCCTTCCCCATGGCAGGAATGATGGCTCTTGGGATGGGTTTCCAGACCTCAGAGTGGTAGCCAGCTGAATGGCCAATGATAACCCGCCCACTCATGAGGGCCGCCCTGGACACAAGCAGGCATTGTGACCCCCAACATGAGCATGCTTTCAAAAAAACACTCTCAGTTGCATTCCAGAATCCAAATTTGCAGGCCTGATATTCGCCTAAGCACAAATCCTAACACCTGGTGGGATTTTTCAGGGGACCAGAAACACAGCCTGTCTCTGGAATCCCTGTTTTGGGACAACCCTAAGATGTAAAATAGCACTCTCCCCTTCGCCAAGAAAGCCACCATAGTATAGGGAGCCGCTAGGATCCTTGAGAGGAAAAATCTCCCATGGATCCATGAGACCACACCTGCATTCCGAGGCCATCCTGGACACAAAAGCCAGATACACAAGCCTGTGCTACCACCTTCAAGGCAACTAATTTATAGTTCCAGACGAGCTGCCCTCCAGGTCTATGCATTGGGCCTGCGATCACCTCACACTAACCTTAACCCGAGTTTGTGCTTACAGACTTCTATCCCGAAACCATGGCTCATATTTCCTCCAGGATGGGGTCTCTGGAGCCACACCAAAGGACTGTGCCTGCCATCCCCAAGGAAAATGTGTCCGTCACATTTGCCTAAAACTTCGAGATAAGGAGAAACCTGCAAGGCCCCTGAGCCCACCCCAATACTGGAGGCCCCTCTGGACACAAATGTGCAGTCTGAAATACGCTGATCACCTGAATCCAGGCAGATACCCAAGTCAGTGTTTCTCAGTCAGAAGATTGAACCTGACATGCTCCTATGACCTCATTGTAACCCCTGATTAGGTTTTCAGGCATTTGTAATCAGAGACCTGTTCTGGAGTACCAACTTAAGATACAACATGTGGTCCCTGATCCCCACAACAGAACATCTCCTTTCTCTAGATGGAAGCCGTGCTCTTGGAACTGTGTCAAACCCTCAGGGTAGATGAATCCTACTTGGCCCGTAGCCACCAGCAGATTCTAGGATCTCACTGGTAACAAGCCAGCATTGTGAGCCATCTTCATGAGATTCCATGTCAACTACAGGCCTTGGTACTTCACCCCAGAGCCTTCAGAAAGAACCTGCCATGTTCCTCAGCTGCAATGTTCAGTGGAAGTGTGCTTTCCAGGCATCCATGTGGGAGTGCTCTGCTACCCAAACTTTCCACATGGGGGACTCTCGAGCAAACAAATCTGACTGCCCTGTCCTGTAGAAGGAAACCTGGCTGTTTGGAGCATCTCACAAGCTCAAGTGTGGGAAATCCTCTATGACCTCTTTTCAACTCCTCTCCATTTGTCGGTCATTATAGACACAAACTCCAGCTTGAGCAAACATCTGACGTCTGCGCTTACTCAGGTGCTGGATATTCGAATCAGCCGCTGCACACTGGAAATGCCATTCGCTTGTCACTGAATTTATTCATAGCTTGGGTTTACAATTCCATCCTCACCCTACTGGTCCACAAGCCCTCATGATAGGGAATTCTGCAGCCACAACACAGCATTCTGCCTTCCCAATAGAAAGAAGAAGGGCCTGGTGAGTCTGCCCAGAAACTCCACATTATGATCAGTCTACTTGTCCCTTGAGGGAACCCTGAATTATAGACAGCCCTGGCCCCTAGTGTTGTGTCTGACAGAGCCTAAGCCCCGACCTCGTGTCAGCCACCTAGAAGGCGGGGCCCATATCCCGCATGTTAGACTGGCCACGGAACAGAGCCGTCATCTTTACCCATCCTTGGTATTCAGGCATGTGTCCCCAGACCTTTCCTGGAATCCCTACCAATGAGGGAACCTGAATCACAATAGAGAAATCCTCATTGCCCATGGCAGGATTCCTGTAAGTTCGGAAGGGTGTCCAACACTCAGAGTGTTAGCCTACTGAATGGCCATTGAGACCACCCCCATTCCTGAGGGCCACCCTATGCAAAAGCTTGCATAGTGACCCTCAGCCTGAGCATGCTTTCAAACAAACGCTCTCAGTTGTATCTCCAGGACTTGCATTGGAGGCCAGGTAAGCCCCTATGCCCAAATCATAACCCTTGGTGGGTATTTCCAGGTGCCCAGAGCCAGAGCACTTCTCTGCAATCCCTGTTATGGGACACCCTTAATATGGAAAACAGAACTCTTTCCTCTCTGAGAAAGCCACCACATTATAAGGAGCCGCCAGGATACTTGAGAGGAAATATCACCCATGGACACCTGAGACCACACCTGCATTCTTAGTCCATCGTGGATACACAATCCAGATAAAAAAGCCTGTGCTACCTCCTTTGAGGCATGCGATTTACATTTCACACGGAGCTTCCCTCCAGGAGTATGCATTGGGCCTACAATCACTTCGCCACTAAACCTAACCCGCATTTGTGTTTGCAGACTTCCCTCCCAAAACCATGGCTCTCATGCCCTCCAGCATGGGGTCTCTGGAGCCACACCACAGGACTGTGCCCACCATTGCCAAGGAAACTGTGCCCATCAAATTGCCCTATCTTTCCAGATTAGGAGAAACCTGCAAGGCCCCTGAGCCCACCCCAATACTGGTTGCCACTCTGTACACAAATGCACAGTCTGGAACACCCTGATCACCTACATCTAGGCAGACTTTGAATTCAATGATACTGAGTCAGAGGATTGAACCTGACATTCCGTTAGGATTTTATTGGAACCCTAGATTAAATTTTCAGGCATCTATCCTCAGAGGCCTGTTCTGCAATACCAAATTATGATACATTTGGTCCGTTAGCCCCACATCAGAACATCTCTGGTCCGAGAAGGAAACCGTGCCCTTTGACCAGTGTCAAACCCTCAGGGTAGATGAATCCTACATGGTCCCTTAGCCACCAGCACACTGTAAGGTCTCCATGGTAACAAACCTGCATTATGACCCATCTTCATGAGACTTCATGTCAACTCCAGGCCTTGGTAATTCGCCCAAGAGCCACCAGAACGAATTGGCCATGTTTCTCAGCTGCAATTTTAATGGAGGTGTGCTTTTCAGGCATCCACGTGGGAGTGCTCTGCTACCCAAACTTTCCACATGGGGGACCCTGGAGCAAATAAACCAGTCTCCCCCTGTGTGGTAGAAGGAAACTTTGCTGTTTGAAGCATCTCACAAGCCCCAGCATGTGAAATCCTCCATGGCCTCTTGACGCCACCCCTCCATTCATCGGTCATCATAGACATAAACTCCAGCATGAGGAAATGTCTGACTTTCACCTTTACTCAGGTGCTGGATATCTGGAATCAGACACTGCACAATGGAACTGCCTTTTGCTTGGCACTGAATTGAACCTTAGCTTGAGTTTACAATTCCATCCTCACCCTACTGGTCCCCAAGCCCGCTTGATAGGGAATTCTGGGGCCACAACGCAGCTTTTTGCCTTCCCCTTAGAAAGAAGAAGGGCATGGTGATTCTGCCCAGAAACTCTGCATGAGGATCAATCTGCTCAGCCCTTGAGGGATCCCTGATTCATACTCAGCCCTGACCACTAGTTCTGTTTCTGACAGAGCCTGAGTGCTCAATTCATGTCAGCTACTCAGAGAGTCAGGCATGTGAGACTGGCCATGTCTCAGGTCCCTCATCTCTACCCATCCTTGGTATTCAGGCATCTGTCCCCAGACATTTGCTAGAATACCTGCTAATGGGGGAACCTGAGGCACAATAGAGAATTCTTCCTTTTCCATGGCAGGAATCCTGGTAGTTGGGATGGGTGTCCTACATTAAAGTGGTAGCCAGCTGCATGGCCAAGGAGACAACTCCCACTCATAAGGGCTGCCCTAATCACATCAGGCATTGTGACACTCAGACTAGCATGCTTTCAAACAAACGCTCTCAGTTGTACCTCCAAGTCACACATTGTAGGCCTGGTACTCCCCTAGGCCCAAATCCTAATCCTGGTGGGATTTTCCAAGCACCCAGACTCACAGCCCTTCTCTGGAATCCCTTTTTAGGGAACATCTAAGATTGAAAACAGCACTCTTCCATTCAAACGAGAAAGCCACCATACTATTGGGAGCTTCCAGGATCTGTAGAGAGGAAAATACTCTCATGGAAACATTAGAACACACCTGCATTCCAAGGCTATCATGGACACACAATCCAGATACAAAAGCCAGTGCTAGTGCCTTCGAGGTACGTGATTTACAGTTCCTGACGATCTGCCCTCCAGGTCTATGCATTGGGCCTACGATCACCTCGCAACTCAACCTAATCCGAGTTTGTGATTGCAGACTTCTCTCCCAAAACCATGGCTTACATGCCCTCCACGATGGAGTCTCTGGAGCCACACCACAGGACTAGCCTGCCACCCCCAAAGAAACCGTGCCCACAAATTTTCCTAAACCTTCAAGATTAGGAGAAACCTGCAAGGCCCCAGAGCCCACCCCAATATTGGAGGCCACTCTGTACACAAAGGCACAGTCAGAAACACCCTGATTGCCTACATATAGTCAGACACCGAAGTCAATGGTCCTGAGTCTGATGATTGAACCTGAAATTCCCCTTGGACTTCATTGGAACCCTAGATGAAGTTTTTAGGCATCTGTCCTCAGAGGCCTGTTCTGGAATTCCAACTTATGATACAACATTTGGTCCGTGAGCCCCACAACAGAACATCTCCGATACCCAGAAAAAAACCGTGTTCTTCGACCGGTGTCAAACCATCAGGATAGACTAATCATACATGGCCCCTTAGCCACCAGCACATAGTAAGATTTCCGTGGTAACAAAACTGCATTGTAACCCAACTTCATTAGAAACCAGGCCTTGGTACTTTGCCCTAGAGCAACCAGAAAGAACCTGCCATGTTCCTTAGGTGCAATGGTCAATGTAGGTGTGCTTTCCAGTATCCACGTGCGAGTACTATGCTACCCAAACTTTGCACATGGGGGAACCTGGTGTAAACAAACCAGACCTCCCCTGTCCAGTAGAAGGAAACCTTATGTTTGGATCAACTCACAGGCCTCAGCGTGTAAACTGCTCCATGGCCTCTTGATGCCACCACTCCATTGGTCGGTCATCATAGACACAAACTCCAGTCTAAGCAAACATCTGACATGCACCCTTATCCCGGTGCTGGATGTCTTGAATAAACCACTTCACATTGGATCTGCCTTCCACTTGGCACTGAATTGAACCATAGCTTGTGTTTACAATTCCATCCTCACCTGACTGGTCCCTAAGCCCTCTTGATAGGGAAATCTGGGGCTACAACGCAGCATTCTGCCTTCCCCATCGAATGAAGAAATGCCTGGTGAGTCTGCCCTGAAAACCCACATGAGGATCAATCAGGTCGGCCCTCGAGTCAACACCGATTTATAGGCTGCCATGGCCACTAGTGCCGTGTCTGACAGAGCCTGAGCTCGACTGAGTTTCAGCCACTAGAGAGCAGGCCCCATATCTAGCATTTGGGATTGCCATGGCCCAAGTATGTCATCTCTACCCATCCTTGATATTCAGGCACCTGTCCCCAGACCTTGGCAGGGATCCCTGCCAATTAGGGAACTTGAAGCACAATAGAGAACTCTTCTTTCCCCATGGCAATAAACCTGGCTTTTGGGATGGGTGTTCTACCCTCAAAGGGGGAGCCAGTTACAACATCAATGACACCACACACACTCCTGAGGACTACCCTTGGCACAAACAGGCATTGTGACCCTCACCCTGAGCATGCTTTCAAAAAATCCCTCTCAGATTCACCACAATGATCCCTCATTTCAGGCCTGGTATGCCTGTAGGTTCAAATCATAAAACTTGGTGGGATTTTCGAGGTGCCCAGACCCAGAGACCATCTCTGGAATTTTTGTTTTGATGCACCCTTCAGATGGAAAACAGCACTCATCCCTTCCCCAAAAATGTCACCAAATTATGAGGAGCCACCAGGATCCATAGAGAGGCAATGTCTCCCATGGACCCATGAGAACACACCTGCATTCCGAGGCCATCCTGGACACACAATCCGGAGAGAAAAGCCTGTGCTACTGCCTTCTATTCACCCTAATTACAGTTCCAGATGAGCTGCTCTCAAGGTATATGCATTGGGCCTGTGATCACCTCGCCACTCACCCTAATTCAAATTTGTGTTTGCAGACTTATCTACCAAATCCATGGCACACATGCCCTCCAGGATGGGGTCTCTGGATCCACACTGCAGGACTGTCCCTGCCATCCACAAGGAAACTGTTTCCATCACAGTTGCCCAAACTGTCTAGATTAGGAGAAACCTACAAGGCCTCTGGGCCTACCCCAATTTCGGCGGCCGCTCTGAACACAAATGCACAGTCTGAAATACCCTGATCCCCCACATCCAGGAACACAGCCAAGTCAATGGTCCTGAGTCAGAATAATGAACCTAACATGCCCCTAGGACGTCATTGGAACCATTGATTCGGTTTTCAGACATGTGTCCTCAGAGGCCTGTTCTAGAATGCGAACTTATGATACAACATGTGGTGCCTGGGCCACACAACAGAACATCTCCTGTCCCCAGAAGGAAACCGTGCCCTACAATCTGTGCAAAATCCCAGAGTAGTAGATTCCTGCACAACTACTAAGCCACCAGCACATTCTAAGATCTACCTGGTAACAAACCAGCTGTGTGGCCCATCTGCAAGAGATTCCATGTCAAATCAAGGACTTGGTACTTTGCTACAGAGACACCAGAATAAAGCTGCCATGTTCTTCAGTTGCAATGGTCAATGAAGTTGAACATTCCAGGCATCCATGCGGTAGAGCTCTGCTACCCAAACTTTCCACATGGGGGACCCTGGAGCAAATAAACCACACTCCACCTGTCCAGTAGAACGAAACCTTGCTATTTGGAGCAGCTCATGAGTCTCAACGTGAAAATCCCTCCATGGCTTCTTGACGCCACCCCTCCATTTGTCAGACATCATAGACACAAACTCCAGTGTGAGCAAATATCCGACGTCCTCCCTTACTAAGGTGCTGGATATCTCGAAAAAGCTGCTGGACACAGGAACTGCCTTCCGCTTGGCAGTGAATTGAACTGTAGCTTGTGTTTACAATTCCTTCCTCACCCGACTGGTCCCCAAGCCTTCTTGATAGCGAATTATGGACACACAACACAGCATTCTGCCTTCCCGATAGAAACAAGTGCCTGGTGAGTCTGGCCAGAAACCCCACATGAAGATAAATCTGCTCGGCCCTATATCGGAGGGACCCTGATTTATAGGTTGCCCTGGCCACTAGTGCTGTGTCTGACAGAGCCTGAGCCCAGACCTAGTGTCAGTCACCAGAGTTTGAGCCCCACATCTAGCATTTGGGATTGCCATGGCTCAAGTATTTCATCTCTACCCATCCTTGGTATTCAGGCACCTGTCCCCAGACCTTTGCTGGAATCCCTGACAATGGGGCATCCTGAAGCACAATAGAGAACTCCTCCTTCTTCATATCAGGAAACTTGGCTGTTAGGATGGGTGTTCAACCCTGAAAGGGGGAGTCATTTACAAGTCCAGTGAGACCACACAAACTCCTCAGGGATGCCCTGGAGGCAAACAGGCCTTGTGACCCTCAGCCTGAGCATGCTTTCAAACAATCCTTCTCTGTTGCACCACCATGAACCCGCATTGCAGGCCTAATATGCCCCTAAGCCCAAATCCTAACACATGTTGTGATGTCCCAGATGCCATGAACCAGAGCCCGTCTCTGGAATCCCTGTTTTGGGGCACCCATAAGGTGGAAAACATCACTCTCCCCTTCCCCGAAAAAGCCACCAAACTATGGAGAGCCACCAGGATCCATAGAGAGGAAAAGACTCCCATGGACCCATGAGACCACACCTGCATTCCAAGGCCATGCTGGACACACAATCCAAAGAGAAAAGCCTGTGCTACTGCCTTCCAGTCTCCCTAATTATAGTTCATGAAGAGCTTCCCTCCAGGTCTACGCATTGGGCCTGTGATCACCTCGCCACTCACCCTAATTTGTATTTGTGTTTGCAGACTTCTCTCCTAAAACCATGGCTCACATGCCCACCAGAATGTGATCTCTGGAGCCACACCACAGAACTCTGGCTGCCAACCCCAAGGACACTGTGCATATCAGATTTGCCCAAACCTTCCAGATTAGGAGAAACCTGTGTGGCCCCTGAGCCCACACCAATATTGCCGGCCACTCGGGATGGAAATGCGCAGTCTGAAACACCCTTATCACCTACATCCAGGGAAATAGCCAAGTCAATGATCGTGAGATAGACGATTGAACCTAAAATGCCAGTAGGCTCTCAATGGAACCCCATTAGGTTTTCAGGCATCTGTCCTCAGGGGCCTGTTCTGAAATACCAATCTATGACACATCATGTGGTCTCTGAGCCACACGACAGAACATCCCCTGTCCCCAGAAGAATACCATGCTCTTCGACCTGTGCCAAACCCTCAGGGTAGGAGAATCCTGCATGGCACCTTAGCAACCAGCACATTCTAAGTTCTCCCTGGTAACAAACAAGCATTGTGACCCATCTGCAAGAGATCCCATGTCAACTCAAGGCCTTGGCACTTTGTCCCAGAGCCACCAGAACGAATCTGCCATGTTCCTCAGCTGCAATTGTCAATGGAGGTGTGCTTTCCTGGCATCCATGCCGGAGAGCTCTTCTTCACAAACTTTCCACATGGGGAAACCTAGAGTAAACAAACCAGACTTCACCTACACTGTACAAAGAAATGTTACTTTTTGCAGCAGTTCACAGGCCTCAGCATGTGAACTCCTCCATGGCCTCTTTATACCACCCTTCCACTTGTCGGTCATCATAGACAAAAACTCTAGTGTGAGCAAGCATCTGACATCCACCCTTATTCCAGTGCTGGATGTCTCGAGTAAACTGCTACAAATTGGAACTGCCTTCTGCTTGGCACTGAATTGAACCATAGCTTTTGTTTACAATTCCACCCAAAACTGACTGGTTCCCAAGCTCTCGTGATTGGGAAACCTGGAGCCACAACACAGCATTCTGCCTTCCCTATTGAATGAACAAATGCCTGGGAATCTTCCCAAGAAACTCCACATGAGGATCAATCTGCTCCGCCCTCGAATCTACTCTGATATAAAGGCTGCCATGGCCACTAGCGCTGTGTCTGACAGAGCCTGAGCCCCGACCGAGTTTTAGGCCTCATATCTAGCATTTGGGATTGCTATGGCCCAAGTACGTCATCTCCACCCATCCTTGGTATTCAGGCACCTATCTCGAGACCTTGCTGGAAACCCTGCCAATGGGGCAACCTGAAGCACAGAGGAACCTGCCGGAAGAGAACTCATCCTTCCTCATGGCAGGACATTTGGCTGTTGGGTTGGGTGTCCAACTCTCTAAGAGGGAGCCAGATATATGACCAATGAGACCACTCCCACTCCTGAGGGCCGCCATGGGAGTAAACAGGCATAGTGAGACTCAGCCTGAGCAAGCTTTCAAACAATCCCTCTCAGTTGCACCATCATGATCCCGCATTGCAGGCCTCATACACCCCTAGGTGCAAATCCTAACCCTTGGTGGGAAGTCCCAGATGCCCAGAAAAAGAGCCTGTATCTGGAATCCCTGTTTTGGGGCACCCATAAGATGGAAAACAACACTCTTCCCTTCCCCAAAAAAGCCACCAAACTATGAGCTGCACAGATCCATAGAGAGGAAAAGTTTCCCATGGACCCATGAGACTATACCTGCATTCCAAGGCCATCCTGGACACACAATATAGAGAGAAAAGCCTGTGCTACTGCCTTCCAGTCACCCTAATTACTCCTGACAAGCTGCACTCCAGGTCTACTCATTGGGCCTGTGATCACCTTTCCACTAACCATAACCCACATTTGTGTTTGCAGACTTCTCTCCCAAAACCATGGCTCATATGCCCTCCAGGACAGGGTCTCTGGATCCACAACACATGACTGGGCCTGCCATCCCCAAGGAAACTGTGCCCGTCAAACCTGCCCAAACCTTCCAGTTTAGGAGAAACACGCAAGAGCCCTGAGCCCGACCCAATATTGTCGGCAGCACTGGACACAAATGCCAGTCTGAAACGCCCTGATCACCTACATCCAAGCAGACAGCCATTTCAATGTTCCTGGGTCAGAAGATTGTACCTGACATGCTCCTAGGACGTCATTGGAACACTAGATTAGGTTTTCAGGCATCTGTCCTCAGGGTCCTGTTCTGAAATACCAACTTAGGATACAACATGTGGTCCCTGAGCCACACAATAGAATATCTCCTGTCCCCAGTAGGAAACCATGCCCTTCGACCTGTGCCAAACCCTCAAGATTGGAGAATCCTGCACAGCACCTTAGACACCAGCACAAACTCTAGTTTGTGCGTTGACCCATACCACAAGCTTTCCATCTGATGGACAGTCGAGTCCTGTTGAATGGCTCCAGGATGTCCCATACGGAAAGACTGGAGAGCAGGATTCGAAGGATGGATGCCTGTACAGCATACCTCACATTCCCATTGGCTCTTTGTGACAAGACATGTTTGAACTACTGGCTCTGGGGCGAGCTAACTAGGGTGCTGAATTGAAATGGACTCTCCTGCGGATGGGTCATAATGTGGGTTTGTGTGCATGGAGACCTTGGAATATGTTGGCAGCTCAGGGGCCATGAAGTATTCGCCTAACCGAAGGGTGTAATATTGCTCCAATTAAAAAGAGATCCCTATGTGGAGATGAGACAGGTTCTCTTTGGTGCCTCAGAAAAGCCCCAGATACTGGTCTTCAAACCAGTTCTCTGAGTAGAGACACCTGGAAACCAAAGCTAGGGTTCAGATTAGAGCCTAGATGCCTGTCCGTTTCAATCTTCTGTCTCTGGGGACACTGTCTGAGTATCTAAGTGAAGATAGTTGCTCAGCTGGTGTCAGAGTGCCCCTCTTAGTCCATGGCCGAGGCATGGCCTTGGAGACCTTATTGGATTCTCCTAATCTCTAGGGTTGTGGCCAATGGATTGGGTACAGT
This sequence comes from Mustela nivalis, assembly GCF_964662115.1. NCBI lineage: Eukaryota > Metazoa > Chordata > Mammalia > Carnivora > Mustelidae > Mustela > Mustela nivalis. The sequence continues at coordinate 89,631 of NW_028135556.1, read as the reverse complement.
TTTCTTGGAGAGGACTGGCACAGTCCTTCAGTGTGTCTCCATAGGCCCTAGCCTGGAGGGTGTGTGGGTCCGGGCTGTGGGTACAGAAGTCTGAAAACACAAACTCGGCTTGGGTGTGGAGCCGAGAGCATGGCAGGATGGACCCACAGACCGTGAGAGGAGATCCTCAGCTTATGAAAGAAGGGCAAATGGGAGGCAGTCACGCAAGCTTTTGTCTTTGGATGTTTTGTCTCCCATAGCCGTGGAATGTAGGGGTGACCTCAGGGGCTATGGAAGAGTCTCCCTCTCTGAGGAGTTGGTCCAGCTCTTAAGATTTTGGGGACATTTTGTGGGAAGGGTGGAGTCCTGCTGTCTGGCTCAGGTGTTCTTCCAGGAGAGGGACTCCAGATCACAGTCCTGGGTTCGAGCAAATGGAATACTCGAGCTCTTGTGAAGATTGGGATCATAGGGGCTTGGCAAGCCCCATATGCGGGCTCTTGGTCCAGGCCCTGAGAGACCTTACTTTGACATGGGGCCCATGCTGATGGTCCCAATGCGAGTTTGTACCCAAGGAGGCACTCAAGTTTAGGCTTGGCCTCAGGGGCCATGAAGGTTTCTCCTACACTGAAGGTATGACTCCATGCCAACAGCAAGCTTTCCAGCCATGGGGAAGGAGAAGATCTGATTTGTGCTTCAGTTACCCACGTATGCCAGGATTTGATATAATATCTAGGGTCAGATGTCTTAAAACCCAGGTTGGGAAGAGATGATGGCATAAGGCCATGGCCTGTCTGATGTGCTTAGTGTGCAGCCAGCTGTTTCCTTGTCTGTCGGGACGTCAGGCTGTGTCAGACAGAGCATTACTGACCAGGGTAGCCTTTCCAGTTAGGGTGCGGTCGAGGCCAGAGCAGGTTGGTTCTCGTTTGTGGTTTCTGGAGAGCCCCATAGGGCAACGTTTTTCTTCTGGTGGGCAGGCAGAAAACTGTGTTGTGGTTCTGGAATTCCCAGTCTGGAGGGCTTGTTTGCCAGGAGTGTGAAGAGGGAAGTCTGAAAACACAAGCTAGCGTTAGGTTTGGGGCCGAGGGCATGGCAGGCCCACTCTGCAGAGACTGAATCGAGATCTCCTGCATCTGAGGTCAGGGCGAGTATCAGACGTTGCCTCAGGTTGGAGTTTGTGTCCATTATGGCCCCTTCCTGAAGGGGGTGGGGGCGTCATGAGGCCAGGGAGGTTTCCCAACGCTGGGAGTTATGAGCTGCCCCAAACATCAAGGTTTCCTCTGTAGGACAGTCGAGTACTATGAGATGGTTCTAGGATGACCCCTACAGAAAGACTCGAGAGAAGGGGTCTAAGCATGAATGTCTGCAAATGCCACCTCACATTCCCACTGGCTGCTTGGGGCAAGGCAGGCTCAATCTGCAGGCTCTTGGGCGGGTTTCTCAGAGGGCTGAGTAGAAATGGACTCTCCTGAGGATGAGTCATACTGTGGGTTGGTGGCCATGGAGACCTTGGAATGTGGCGGGGGCTCAGGGACTCTGCAGGTTTCTCCAAACCGAAGGGTTTGACACAGCTCCAACAATGAAGCTTCCCATGTGGAGACGATAGTTGTTCTGTTTGGTGTCTCAGGAAAGCCCCAGATGCTGGTCTTCAAACCCAGGCCTCTGAGGAGTGACACCTGGAAACCAAAGCAAGAGTTCAGATTAGGGCCCAGGGGCCTGTCTGGTTCAATCTACTGTCTCTGCCGACATCTGTCTGTGTTTCTGCATGGAGGTAGTTGCTCAGCTTGTGTCAGGATGCCTTTGTCCAGAGAGGCTTATAGTAGTGGGATGTCCTCGGGGGCCTTGAGGTTTCTCCTATTCTGTGGGGTTATGGGCAATGGAATGGGCATAGTCTCCTTGGAGAGAGCAGGACAGTCCTGTGGTGTGGCTCCAGAGGCCCCAGCCTGGCGGCTGTGTGGGCCAGGGCTGTGGGGACAGACATCCAAAAACACAAACTCGGCTGAGGTTTGGGGCTGAGGTTATGGCAGGAGTGATCTACAGTCCGTGAGGGGAGCTCATTGTGATTAGAAAGTAAGGCGAGTGAGAGGCGGTCGTTCAGGCTTATGTCTCTGGATGTTGTATTCATGATGGTCATTTAATGTAAGCATGGTCTCATGGGCCATGGAAGTCTCCCTCTCTGGTGATTTGTCCGGCTCCCAAGAGATTGGGGTCATTTTGTGGGAAGGGAGGAGTCCTGTTTTCTGCCTCATGTGTCCCCACAATAGAGGGATTCTAGAGCAGAGCACTGAGTACATACAACTGGAATACCCACCCTCTGGTTAGGCCTGGGGTCCTATGGGCATGGCAAGCCCATATGCAGATTCTTGGTCCAGCCACTGAGAGACGTTACTTGAATAGTGGACTCATGCTGAGGGTCACAATGTGTGTTTGTGCCCAAGGTGGTCCTCAATATTGGGCGGGACCTCATTGAGCTTGCAGGTTTCTCCTACAGTGAACCTTGGACATGCCAACCTCAGGGTTTCTTGCCATGGGGAAGGAAGAGTTTTGATTTCTGCATCACGTTCACCTCTGGGCACTAATTGGAGATAAGGTCTAGGTTCTGAAGCCTGAAAACCGAGGTTTGGAAGAGATGACGACCTAAGGCCATGGCGGGTCCGATGTGTTCAGTTTGGGGCCAGCTTTCTAGGTGTCGTTCAGGAGGTCTGCACTCAGGCTGTGCCAGACAGGGCATTCGTGCCCAGATAAGCTGTATAATTGGGGTACAGTTGAGTGGCATGCAGAAGATAATTATTTGGGGTTTCTCCGTAGCCCCATAAGGCAAAGTCTTTCTTCTGGAGGGCAGGCAGAGTGCTGCATTCTGGCTCCGGAACTGCCAAACTGGAGGCCTTGCGGCCAGGAATGCAAGGATGTAAGTCTGAGAACTGAAGCTTTGCTTTGGTTTCAGGGCGAGGAAATGGCAGGCACACTCTGCAGAGCTGAATTTAGATTTCATGCATCTGAGGTCAGGGCGAGGTTCATATATTGGCTCAGGTTGGAGTTTCTGTCCATGATGGCCCCTTCATGAAGGGGGGTCATCACACCGCCATTGGTGTTTTCCCATGATGGCCGTAGTGAGATGCTCCAAACCACAAGGATTTTCTGCGGGTCAGTTGAAACCTGTTGGATGGCTCCAGGACATCCCATATGGAACAATTGCAGAGCAGGGTTCTAAGGATGGATGCCTGGGCATCCGGCCTTGCATTCCAATTGTCTCCTAGCGAAACGGCACGTTTGATTGCTGCCTATGATGTAGCAGCCGAGGGGGCTGAGTTGAAATGCATTCTCCTGAGGATCGGTCCTAATGTGGGATTGTGTCCATGGAGACCTTGGAATGGGGCAGTGGCACCAGGGCTCTGAAGGATGCTCCTAACCAGAGGTTTTGACACAGCTCCAAGAAGCATTTTTCCCATGGGGAAACAAGATTTGTTCTCATTGGTGCTTCAGTAACGCCCAATATGCTGGTATTGGAAACCAGAACTCTGAGGAGAGATGCCTGGAAACCAAGGCAATGGATCTGATTAGGGCCTGGGGCCTGTCTGGTTTAATCTTCTTCTCTCGGTTCATCTGTCTATGGGATTGAGTGGAGGTAGTTCCTCAGCTGGTGTCAGATTGCCCCTATTTGTCCTGGGCAGTCTACACTATTGGGATGGCCACTTTGACTTTGGAGGTTTCTCCTAATTTGCAAGTTTGTGGCCAATGAAATGGGCAGAATTCCTTTGGGGAGGGAAGGCACAATCCTGAGGTGTGGCTCTAGGGGCTCAAGCATGGAGGGTGTGTGGGTCAGAGCTGTGGGGACAGAAGTCTGAAAACAGAAACTCGTCTTAGGTTTGGGGACATAGGTATGGGAGGCCCGATCTACAGACCTTGAGCAGAACTCTTCAGGATATGAACAAAGAGTGAGTGTGAGGCACTTGCTCAGGCTTTTGACTCTGGATTTTGTGTCACTGATGGCCGTGGAATGTAGGGGCGTCCTCATGGACCATGGGTGAGACTTCCTCTATGGGGATTTGGATGATCCCAATATTTTGGGGTCATTCCGTGGGATGGGAGGAATCCATTCTGTTTTTTTTTTTTTTTTTTACCTCAGGTGTGCCACTAAAGAGTGATTCCAGAGCAGATCCCTGGGAAGGGGCGACTGGACAACCCGAACTCTGTATAAGATTGGGGGCCTAAGGGCATGGCAATCCCCATATGGGGTACCTTGGTCCAGCCACTGAGAGGTCTTACTTGAGTACAGTGCTCACACTGAGGGTCACAATGCATGTTTGTGCCCAATGTAGGCATCAAGCATGGGCGGGGACTCATGGGCCATGCTTGATTCTCCTACACTGAACTTTGGACAACATACGAACCACAAGGTTTCTTTCCATGGGGAAGGAGGAATTCTGATTTCTGCATCATGTTCACCCCTGGGCAGTGACTGGAGATAAGATCTAAGTTCTGAATCCAGAAAATCGAGGTTGGGATGAGATGATAACCTAAGGTCATGGAGGGTCCGATGTGCTCAGTGTGCGGTCAGCTTTCTGGGTGTTGTTCAGGAGGTATGGATTCAGGCTGTGTCAGACAGTGCATTAGTGCCCAGGTTAGAATGTATAATTTGGGTACAGTTGAGTTCCATGTAGGTTCATCCTCATTTATTGTGTCAGGGAAGCTCACTGGGGCAACATTTTTCTTCTGGTGGGCAGGCAGAGTGCAGCATTGTGGGTCCAGAATTGCCAAACTTGAGGGCGTCGGGACCAGGAGTGTGAGGACGTAAGTCTGAGATCATAAGCTAGACTTAAGTTTCAGGGCGAGGGCACGGCAGGCACCCTCTGCAGATCCGAATCAAAATCTCATTCATCTGAAGTAGGACGAGGATCAGACTTAGGCGCAGGTTGGAGTTTCTGTCCATGATGGCCCCTTCATCAAAGGGGTGGAATCTCGAGGCCATGGAGGTTTTCCCACGTTGGGAGTTGTGGGATGCTCCAAACTGCAAGGATTCCTTCTGCGGGAAAATTGAGAACTGTTGGATGGCTCCAGGACATCCCATATGGAATGACTCCAGAGCCGGGTTCTAAGGATGGATGCCTGAGCAGACTGCCTCTTACACCAATTGTCTCCCTGCCACAAGACAGGTACGATCTGATGGCTATGCAGGAGCAATCGTGGGAGCTGAGTTGAAATGGACTCTCCTGAAGATGGGTCTTAATGTGTGTTTGTGTCCATGAGGACGTTGGAATGGGGTGGTGGCCCCAGGGCTCTAAAGGATTCTATTTTAATTTATTTTTTATTTTCAGCATAACAGTATTCATTATTTTTCACCACACCCAGTGCTCCATGCAATTCGTGCCCTTTATAATACCCACCACCTAGTACCCCAAACTCCCACCCCCCACCCCTTCAAAATCCTCAGATTGTTTTTCAGAGTCCATAGTCTCTCATGGTTCACCTCCCCTTCCAATTTCCCCCAACTCCCTTCTCCTCTCTAACTCCCCATGTCCTCCATGCTATTTGTTATGCTCCACAAATAAGTGAAACCATATGATAATTGACTCTCTCTGCTTGACTTATTTCACTCAGCATAATAATCTCTTCCAGTCCCGTCCATGCTGCTACAAAAGTTGGGTATTTGTCCTTTCTTTTTTTTTTTTTTTTTATAAACATATATTTTTATCCCCAGGGGTACAGGTCTGTGAATCACCAGGTTTACACACTTCACAGCACTCACCAAAACACATACCCTCCCCAATGTCCATAATCCCACCCCCTTCTCCCAAACCCCCTCCCCCCAGCAGCCCTCAGTTTGTTTTGTGAGATTAAGAGTCACTTATGGTTTGTCTCCCTCCCAATCCCATCTTGTTTCATTGATTCTTCTCCAACCCACTTAAGCCTCCATGTTGCATCACCACTTCCTCATATCAGGGAGATCATATGATAGTTGTCTTTCTCTGCTTGACTTATTTCGCTAAGCATGATACGCTCTAGTTCCATCCATGTTGTCGCAAATGGCAAGATTTCATTTCTTTTGATGGCTGCATAGTATTCCATTGTGTATATATACCACATCTTCTTGATCCATTCATCTGTGGATGGACATCTAGGTTCTTTCCATAGTTTGGCTATTGTGGACATTGCTGCTATAAACATTCGGGTGCATGTGCCCCTTTGGATCACTACATTTGTATCTTTAGGGTAAATACCCAATAGTGCAATTGCTGGGTCATAGGGCAGTTCTATTTTCAACATTCTGAGGAACCTCCATGCTGTTTTCCAGAGTGGCTGCACCAGCTTGCATTCCCACCAACAGTGTAGGAGGGTTCCCCTTTCTCCACATCCTCGCCAGCATCTGTCATTTCCTGACTTGTTGATTTTAGCCATTCTGACTGGTGTGAGGTGATATCTCATTGTGGTTTTGATTTGTATTTCCCTGATGCCGAGTGATATGGAGCACTTTTTCATGTGTCTGTTGGCCATCTGGATGTCCTCTTTGCAGAAATGTCTGTTCATGTCCTCTGCCCATTTCTTGATTGGATTATTTGTTCTTTGGGTGTTGAGTTTGCTAAGTTCTTTATAGATTCTGGACACTAGTCCTTTATCTGATATGTCGTTTGCAAATATCTTCTCCCATTCTGTCAGTTGTCTTTTGATTTTGTTAACTGTTTCCTTTGCTGTGCAAAAGCTTTTGATCTTGATGAAATCCCAATAGTTCATTTTTTCCCTTGCTTCCCTTGCCTTTTGCGTTGTTCCTAGGAAGATGTTGCTGCGGCAGAGGTCGAAGAGGTTGCTGCCTGTGTTCTCCTCAAGGATTTTGATAGATTCCTTTCGCACATTGAGGTCCTTCATCCATTTTGAGTCTATTTTTGTGTGTGGTGTAAGGAAATGGTCCAATTTCATTTTTCTGCATGTGGCTGTCCAATTTTCCCAGCACCATTTATTGAAGAGGCTGTCTTTTTTCCATTGGACATTCTTTCCTGCTTTGTCGAAGATGAGTTGACCATAGATTTGAGGGTCTATTTCTGGGCTCTCTATTCTATTCCATTGATCTATGTGTCTGTTTTTGTGCCAGTACCATGCTGTCTTGATGATGACAGCTTTGTAATAGAGCTTGAAGTCCGGAATTGTGATGCCACCAACGTTGGCTTTTTTTTTCAATATCCCTTTGGCTATTCGAGGTCTTTTCTGGTTCCATATAAATTTTAGCATTATTTGTTCCATTTCTTTGAAAAAGATGGATGGTACTTTGATAGGAATTGCATTAAATGTGTAGATTGCTTTAGGTAGCATAGACATTTTCACAATATTTATTCTTCCAATCCAGGAGCATGGAACATTTTTCCATTTCTTTGTGTCTTCCTCAATTTCTTTCATGAGTACTTTATAGTTTTCTGAGTATAGATTCTGTGTCTCTTTGGTTAGGTTTATTCCTAGGTATCTTATGATTTTGGATGCAATTGTAAATGGGATTGACTCCTTAATATCTCTTTCTTCTGTCTTGCTGTTGGTGTAGAGAAATGCAACTGATTTCTGTGCATTGATTTTATATCCTGACACTTTACTGAATTCCTGTATAAGTTCTAGCAGTTTTGGAGTGGAGTCTTTTGGGTTTTCCACATATAGTATCATATCATCTGCGAAGAGTGATAATTTGACTTCTTCTTTGCCAATTTGGATGCCTTTAATTTCCTTTTGTTGTCTGATTGCTGAGGCTAGGACCTCTAGTACTATGTTGAATAGCAGTGGTGATAATGGACATCCCTGCCGTGTTCCTGACCTTAGTGGAAAAGCTTTCAGTTTTTCTCCATTGAGAATGATATTTGCGGTGGGTTTTTCATAGATGGCTTTGATGATATTGAGGTATGTGCCCTCTATCCCTACACTTTGAAGAGTTTTGATCAGGAAGGGATGCTGTACTTTGTCAAATGCTTTTTCAGCATCTATTGAAAGTATCATATGGTTCTTGTTCTTTCTTTTATTGATGTGTTGTATCACATTGACTGATTTGCGGATGTTGAACCAACCTTGCAGCCCTGGAATAAATCCCACTTGGTCGTGGTGAATAATCTTTTTAATGTACTGTTGAATCCTATTGGCTAGTATTTTGTTGAGTATTTTCGCATCTGTGTTCATCAAGGATATCGGTCTATAGCTCTCTTTTTTGGTGGGATCCTTGTCTGGTTTTGGGATCAAGGTGATGCTGGCCTCATAAAATGAGTTTGGTAGTTTTCCTTCCATTTCTATTTTTTGGAACAGTTTCAGGAGAATAGGAATTAGTTCTTCTTTAAATGTTTGGTAGAATTCCCCCGGGAAGCCATCTGGCCCTGGGCTTTTGTTTGTTTGGAGATTTTTAATGACTGTTTCAATCTCCTTACTGGTTATGGGTCTGTTCAGGCTTTCTATTTCTTCCTGGTTCAGTTGTGGTAGTTTATATGTTTCTAGGAATGCATCCATTTCTTCCAGATTGTCAAATTTATTGGCGTAGAGTTGCTCATAGTATGTTCTTATAATAGTTTGTATTTCTTTGGTGTTAGTTGTGATCTCTCCTCTTTCATTCATGATTTTATTTATTTGGGTCCTTTCTCTTTTCTTTTTGATAAGTCGGGCCAGGGGTTTATCAATTTTATTAATTCTTTCAAAGAACCAGCTCCTACTTTCGTTGATTTTTTCTATTGTTTTTTTGGTTTCTATTTCATTGATTTCTGCTCTGATATTTATGATTTCTCTTCTCCTGCTGGGCTTAGGGTTTCTTTCTTGTTCTTTCTCCAGCTCCTTTAGGTGTAGGGTTAGGTTGTGTACCTGAGACCTTTCTTGTTTCTTGAGAAAGGCTTGTACCGCTATATATTTTCCTCTCAGGACTGCCTTTATTGTGTCCCACAGATTTTGAACCGTTGTATTTTCATTATCATTTGTTTCCATGATTTTTTTCAATTCTTCTTTAATTTCCCGGTTGACCCATTCATTCTTTAGAAGGATACTGTTTAGTCTCCATGTATTTGGGTTCTTTCCAAACTTCCTTTTGTGGTTGAGTTCTAGCTTTAGAGCATTGTGGTCTGAAAATATGCAGGGAATGATCCCAATCTTTTGATACCGGTTGAGTCCTGATTTAGGACCGAGGATGTGATCTATTCTGGAGAATGTTCCATGTGCACTAGAGAAGAATGTGTATTCTGTTGCTTTGGGATGAAATGTTCTGAATATATCTGTGATGTCCATCTGGTCCAGTGTGTAGTTTAAGGCCTTTATTTCCTTGCTGATCTTTTGCTTGGATGACCTGTCCATTTCAGTGAGGGGAGTGTTAAAGTCCCCTACTATTATTGTATTGTTGTTGATGTGTTTCTTTGATTTTGTTATTAATTGGTTTATATAGTTGGCTGCTCCCACATTGGGGGCATAGATATTTAAAATTGTTAAATCTTCTTGTTGGACAGACCCTTTGAGTATGATATAGTGTCCTTCCTCATCTCTTATTATAGTCTTTGGCTTAAAATCTAATTGATCTGATATAAGGATTGCCACTCCTGCTTTCTTCTGATGTCCATTAGCATGGTAAATTCTTTTCCACCCCCTCACTTTAAATCTGGAGGTGTCTTCGGGCTTAAAATGAGTTTCTTGGAGGCAACATATAGATGGGTTTTGTTTTTTTATCCATTCTGATACCCTGTGTCTTTTGACAGGGGCATTTAGCCCATTCACATTCAGGGTAACTATTGAGAGATATGAATTTAGGGCCATTGTATTGCCTGTAAGGTGACTGTTATTGTATATGGTCTCTGTTCCTTTCTGATCTACCACTTGTAGGCTCTCTCTTTGCTTAGAGGACCCCTTTCAATATTTCCTGTAGAGCTGGTTTGGTATTTGCAAATTCTTTCAGTTGTTGTTTGTCCTGGAAGCTTTTAATCTCTCCTTCTATTTTCAATGATAGCCTAGCTGGATATAGTATTCTGGGCTGCATGTTTTTCTCGTTTAGTGCTCTAAAAATATCATGCCAGCTCTTTCTGGCCTGCCAGGTCTCTGTGGATAAGTCAGCTGCCAATCTAATATTTTTACCATTGTATGTTACAGACTTCTTTTCCCGGGCTGCTTTCAGGATTTTCTCTTTGTCACTGAGACTTGTAAATTTTACTATTAGGTGACGGGGTGTGGGCCTATTCTTATTGATTTTGAGGGGCGTTCTCTGAACCTCCTGAATTTTGATGCTCGTTCCCTTTGCCATATTGGGGAAATTCTCCCCAATAATTCTCTCCAGTATACCTTCTGCTCCCCTCTCTCTTTCTTCTTCTTCTGGAATCCCAATTATTCTAATGTTGTTTCGTCTTATGGTGTCACTTAATTCTCGAATTCTCCCCTCGTGGTCCAGTAGCTGTTTGTCCCTCTTTTGCTCAGCTTCTTTATTCTCTGTCATTTGGTCTTCTATATCACTAATTCTTTCTTCTGCCTCATTTATCCTAGCAGTTAGAGCCTCCATTTTTGATTGCACCTCATTAATAGCTTTTTTGATTTCAACTTGGTTAGATTTTAGTTCTTTTATTTCTCCAGAAAGGGCTTTTATATCTCTCGAGAGGGTTTCTCTAATATCTTCCATGCCTTTTTCGAGCCCGGCTAGAACCTTGAGAATTGTCATTCTGAACTCTAGATCTGACATATTACCGATGTCTGTATTGATTAGGTCCCTAGCCTTTGGTACTGCCTCTTGTTCTTTTTTTTGCGTTGAATTTTTACGTCTTGTCATTTTGGCCAGATAAGAGTAAATGAAGGGGCAAGTAAAATACTAAAAGGGTGGCAACAACCCCAGGAAAATATGCTTTAACTAAATTAGAAGAGATCCAAAATCGTGAGTGGGGAGAAAGGGGATAAAAAGAGGTTCAAAAAGGAAGAAAGAAAAAAAAAGAAAAGAAAAAAAATTTTTTTTAAAAAAGAAAACACCTGAGAAAAATGTAAAAAAGAAAAAATATATATATTAGATAAACTAGTAAAAAATCGTTAAAAAAGAAAAAGGTAACAGTTAAAAAAAAAAAATTTTACCCGAAGGCGAGAAGAAAAAGAAAAAAAGAAAAAAAAAATGAAAAAGAAAAAATTAAATTAACTGCAAGACTAAAAAAAAATCACAGGAAAAAAGCCATGAGTTCCGTGCTTTGCTTTCTCCTCCTCTGGAATTCTGCTGCTCTCCTTGGTATTGAAACCGCACTCCTTGGTAGGTGAACCTGGTCTCGGCTGGACTTCTTGTTGATCTTCTGGGGGAGGGGCCTGTTGTAGTGATTCTCAAGTGTCTTTGCCCCAGGCGGAATTACACCGCCCTTACCCGGGGCCGGGGTGAGTAATCCGCTCGGGTTTGCTTTCAGGAGCTTTTGTTCCCTGAGCGCTTTCCGTAGAGTTCCGGAGGACGGGAACACAAATGGCGGCCTCCTGGTCTCCGGCCCGGAGGAGCCGAGAGCCCAGGGCCCCACTCCTCAGTGCGCCCTCAGAGAACAGCGCCCAGTTATTCCCGTCTGCCTGACCTCCGGCCGCGCTCCGAGCTCACCGAGCCTGCGACCGGTTCAAGGTAACACCGAGCTGTGAGCTTACTGTCGGCTCTGTCTCTGTAGCCGGCTTTCCCATTCCAATACCCGCAAGCTCTGCGACACTCAGACACCCCCGATCCTTCTGTGACCCTGCGGGACCTGAGGCCACGCTGACCCCGCGTGGGCTTCGCCCCGGTTTAGCCTCTGGACTGATGTCCCTCAGCGGAACAGACTTTTAAAAGTCCTGATTTTGTGCGCGGTTGCTCCGCTGCTTGCCGGGAGCCGGCCCCTCCCCCCGGGGTCTATCTTCCCGTCGCTTTGGATTCACTTCTCCGCCGGTCCTACCTTTCAGAAAGTGGTTGTTTTTCTGTTTCCAGAATTGCTGTTCTTCTTCTCTTCGGTCTGCCGATGGATTTTCAGGTGTTTGCAATCTTTAGATAAGCTATCTAGCTGATCTCCGGCTAGCTGAAGCAGTCTCAGCTTGCTACTTCTCCGCCATCTTGACTCGGCTCTAAAGGATTCTAACCGGAGATTTTGAAACAACTCGAAAGAGCAAGTTTTCCATGTGGAGACAAGATTTGTTCTAATTGGTGCCTCAGGAAACCCACATATGCTGGTATTAGAACCAGGCCTCTGAGGAGAGATACATAGAAACCACAGCAATGCATCCAATTAGGTCCTAGGAGCCTCTCTGGTTCAATCTTCTTCTCTGTCGACATCTGTCTATTTTATGAAATGAAGGTAGTTGCTCAGCTGGTGTCAGACCGCTCCTGTTTGTCCGGGTGGCCTACACTATAGGGATGGCCTCGGGGACTTTGGAGGTTTCTCCTAAATTGTATGATTATGGACAATGGCATGGGCAGAATTCCTGTGGAGTGGGCAGGCACAGACCTGATGTGTGGCTCCAAGGGCCCAGCCTTGAGGGTGTGTGGGCAAGGACTGTGGGGACAGATGTCTGAAAACACAAACTCAGCTTAGCTTTGGGGACGTAGGTATGGCAGGTCCGATTTACAGACTATGAGGAGAACTTTTTGGGATATGAATAAAGGGTGAAAGTGTGACACTTGTCAGGCTTTTGCCCCTGGATTTTGTGTCAATGATGGCTGTGGAATGTCGAGGAGTCCTCATGGGCCATGGAAGAGTCTTTCTCTCTGTGGATTTGGCCAGATCCCAATTGTTTTGGGTTAATCTGTGGGATTTAGTTTTGTTAACTAAGGTGTCCCACCAAAAGAGGGATTCCAGAGCAGAACCCTGGACAACAAGAAATCTAACTAAAAATACGGGCCTAGGGGCATGGCAAGCCCAATATGCCTTCTAATGGTCCAGCCACTGAGAGGCCTTCATTGAGGACAGAACTCATGCTGAGGGTCACAATGCGTGTTTATGCCCTCGTGGTACTCAAGCATGGGTGGGGACTCATGGTGCATGCTTGTTTCTCCTACACTGAATGATAGTCAACATGTCAACCACATGAGTTCTTGCCATGGGGAAGTATTAATTCTGATTTCTGCATGTCATTCACCCCTGGGCAGTGATTGGAGATAAGGTCTAGGTTGTGAAGTCTGAAAACCGAGGTTGGGAAGAGATGACGACCTAAGACCATGTTGGGTCCGATATGCTCAGCGTGAAGCCAGCTGTCTGGGTGTTGGTCGGGAGGTCCAAGCTTGGGCTGTGTCAGACAGGGCATTAGTGCCCAGGGTAGATTGTATAATTGGGGTACAACTGAGTGCCGTGCAGGTTGATCTTTATTTGGTATTTCTGGTTAGCCCCAAGGGCAATGTTTTTCTTCTGGAGAACAGGCAGAGTGCTGCATTGTGGCTCCGGAATTTCCAAAGTGGATGCCTTGTGGACGGGGAGTGTGAGGACGGAAGTCTGAGAACACATGTTAGGCGTAGGTTCTGGGCGAGGGCACGGCAGGCACCCTCTGCAGATCTGAATCGGGATATCATGAATCTGAAGTCAGGGCGAGGTTCAAACCTAGGCTTAGGTTTGAATTTCTGTCCATTCTGGCCACTTGATGAAGGGGACAGCATCTCCAGTCCATGGAGGTTTACCCACAATGGAAGTTGTGAGATGCTCCAAACAACAAAGATTCCTTCTGATCAACAATTGAGACCTTTTGTATCACTCCAGTACATACCATACAGAATGACACCAGAGCAGGGATCTTAGGATGGATGCATGGGAAGCCCGCCTCACATTGCAGTTGTCTCCTAGCAAATAGACAGGTTTGATATGCTGGCTCTGTCAGAGCAACCAAGGGGGCTGAGTTGAAATGGACTCTCCTGAGGATGGATGCTAATGTGGGTTTGTGTCCATGGAGACCTTGGAATGGGGCGTTGGTGCATGGGCCCTGAAGGATTCTCCTAACCGGAGGTTTTGAGACATCTCCAAAGGACAAGTTTCCCATGTGGAGACGAGATTTGTTCTGATTGGTGCCTCAGGAAACCCCCATATACTGTTATTGGAATATAGGCCTCTGAAGAGAGATAACTGGAAACCAAAGCAATGGCTCCGTTTAGAGCCTAGGGGCCTGTCCGGTTGAATCTTCTTCTCTGTGTACATCCATCTAAGGTATTAGTGGAGTTAGATGCTCAGCTGGTGTCAGATGGCCCTTGTTTGTCCCAGGCGGCCTATACTATTGTGAAGGCCTTGGGGACTTTGGAGGTTTCTCCTAATTTTATGATTATGGACAATGGAATGGGCAGAATTCCCGTGGAGAGGGAAGGCACAGTTTTGATGTGGCTCCAGGGGCCCCAGCCTGCAGGGTGTGTGCCTCAGGACTGTGGAGACAGAAGTCTAAAACACAAACTCAGTTTAGGTTTAGGGACGTAGGTATGGCAGGCCCGATCTACAGACCGTGAGGAGAATTCTTCCAGATATTAAGAAAGAGAGATTGTGAGGCACTTGTTCAGGCTTTTGTTTCTGGATTTTGTGTCAACGATGGGCGTGGAATGTCAGGGAGGCCTCATGGGCCATGGACGAGTCTTCCGCTCTGTGGATTTGGCCCGATTCCAATTGTTTTGGGTCAAACTGTGGGATGGGAGGAGTCCTTTCAGTTTTGTTACCTCAGGTGTCCCACCAAAAGAGGGATTCCAAAGCCGAGCCCTGGGGAGGGGAAACTGGACAACCAGAAATCTGGTTAAAAATTGGGGCCTAGGGGCATGACAAGCCCAATATGCTGTCTTTTGGTCCAGCCACTGAGAGGCCTTACTTGAGAACTGGGCTCACGTTGAGGGTCAGAATGCATGTTTGTGAACGACTTGGTCCTCAAGCATCTGCAGGGCCTCATGGGCCACACTGGTTTCAACTACATTTTACGTTGGACAACATGCCAACCACAAGGTTTCTTGCCATGGGGAAGGAGTTCTGATTCCTGCATCATGTTCAACCCTGGGTGGTGACTGGAGATAAGGTTTAGGTTCTGAAGCCTGAAAACCGAGGTTGGAAAGAGATGATGACCTAAGGCCATGGCGGGTCTGATGTGCTCAGTGTGTGGCTAGCTGGGTGGGTGCGAGCCAGGAGGTTCAGTCTCAGGCTGTGCCAGAAAGGGCAGTAGTGCCCAGGGCAGCCTGTATAATTGGGGTCCAGTCAAGTGGCATGCAGGTTGATCCTCATTTGGGGAATCTGGGTAGCCCCAGAGGGCAATGGTTTTCTTCCGGAAAGCAGGCAGAGTGCTGCCTTGTAGTTCTGGAATTGCCAAACTGGAGGGCTTGTGGGCCAGGAATGTGAGGATGGAAGTTGAGAACACAAACTAGACTTACGTTTCTGGGCAAGGGCACGGCAGACACACTCTGCAGAGCTGAATCAAGATGTCCTGCATCTGAAGTCAGGGCGAGGATCAGACGATCGATCAGGTTGGAGCTTCTGTCCCTGATGGCCCCTTCATGAGGCACAGGGGGCGGGATCACGAGGCCATGGAGGTTTGCCCACGATGGGAGTTGTGAGATGCTCCAAACAGTAAAGATTCTTCTGCGGGACTATTGAGACCTGTTGGTTGGCTCCAGGACTTCCCATACAGCATAATTCTGAGAATGGTTCTAAGTATGGATGTCTGGGAAGCCTGCCTCTCATTCCAATCATCTCCTAGCGCCAAGACGGGTTAGATCTGCTGGATCAGGGGGAGCAACTGAGAGGGCTGAGTTGAAATGGACTCTCCTGTGGATGGGTCCTAATGTGGGTGTGTCTCCATGGAGACCTTGGAATGAGGCGCTGGCACCGGGAACCTGAAATGTCCTTCTAACCAGAGGCTTTGAGAGAGCTCCAACATGCAAGTTTCCCATGTGTAGACGAGATTTGTTCTGATGGGTGCCTCAGGAGAAGCCCTCAGCTGGTATTGGAAACCAGGCTTTTGAGGAGACATGCCTGTAAACCAAAGCTATGGATCCCATTATGGCCTGGGGTCCTGTCTGGTCAATCTTCTTCTCTGGGGACATCCATCTATGGTATGAGTGGAGGTAGATGCTCAGCTGGTGTCAGACGGCAATTTTTTGTCCCGGACAACCTACACCATTGGTATGGCCTCAGGGAATTTGGAGGTTTCTCCTAATTTGTACGGTTTTGGATAATGGAATGGGCAGAATTCCCATGGATTGGTTAGGCACAGTCCTAATGTGTGGTTCCAGGGGCCCAGCCTGGAGGGTGTGTGGCCCAGGACTTTGAGGACAGACCTCAAAAAACATAAACTCAGCTTAGGTTTGGGAACGTAGTTATGGCACGGCCGAACTACAAATAATGAGAAGAACTCTTCAGTATATGAAGAAAGAGCGAGTCTGAGGCGCTTGGTTAGGCTTTTGTCTCTGGATTTTGTATCAGTGATGGCCGTTGAATGTCGGGGAGGCCTCATGGGCCATGGACGAATCTTCCTCTCTGTGGATTTGGCCCTATCCCAATTCTTTTTTGTGAATCTGTGGGATGGGAGGACTCCTTTAAGGTTTGTTACCTGAGGTGTCCCACCAAAAGAGGAATTCCAAAGCAGAGCCCTGGGCAAGAGTGAAGGGACAACCCGAAATATGGTTAAAAATTAGGGTCTAGGGGCATGGCAAGCCCAATATGCTGTTTCTTCATGCAGCCACTGAGAGGCCTTGCCTGAGGACCGGGCTCAGGCTGAGGGTCACAATGTGTGTTTGAGACCAATGTGGCCCTCAAGCGTGGGCTGGGTCTCATGTGCCACACTGGTTTCAACTACACGGAAAGTTGGACAACATGCCAACCACGAGGTTTCATGCCAAGGGAACGAGTTCAGATTTCTGCAACATTTTCAAACCTGGGCAGTGATTGGAGATAAGGTCAAGGTTCTGAAGCCTGAAAACCGAGGTTGGGTAGAGATGACGACCTAAGGCCATGGCGGGTCCGATGTGCTCAGTGTGCGGCCAGCTGTCTGGGTGGGGCCAGGAGTTCCAGGCTCAGGCTGTGTAAGAATGGGCAATTGTGCCCACTTCAGCCTATATATTTGGTGTACAGCCAAATGGCGTGCAGGTTGATCCTCATTTGGGGTTTCTGGGTAGCCCCAGAGGGCAATGTTCTTCTTCCAGGGAGCAGGCAGAGTGCCGCATTGTACTTCTGGATTGCCAAACTGGAGGGCTTGTGGGCCAGTAGTCTGAGGACTGAAGTCTGAGAACACAAGCTAGGTTTAGTTTTTATGGGTGAGGACATGGCAGGCACAATCTACAGACCTGAATCGAGATCTCGTGCATCTGAAGTCAGGGTGAGGATCAGACGATCTTCAGGTTGGACTTTCTGTCCCTGATGGCCCCTTCATGAAGGGGGGGAATCACGAGGCCATGGGGGTTTTCGCACGATGGGAGTTGTGAGAAGCTCCAAACTACAAAGATTCTTCTCCAGGACAATTGAGACCTGTTAGTTGGCGCCAGGCCAAGGATTCCAAGCATGGTTCTGAGGATGGATGGCTAGGTACCACACCTGGCATTCCAATTTTCTCCTAGCTACAAGAAAGGTTAGATCTGCTGGATCTGGGGGAGCAACTGAGGAGGCTGAGTTGAAATTGACTCTCCTGTGGATGTGTCCTAATATGTTTTTGTGTCTATGGAGACCTTGGAATGAAGCGGTGGCGCTGGGTCCCTTATGGGTTCTTCTAAACAGAGACTTTGACACAGCTCCACCGTGCAAGTTTCCCATATGTAGATGAGATTTGTTCTGATGGGTGAGTCAAGAAACAGCCATATGCTGGTATTGAAATCCAGGCCTCTGAGTAGACATGCCTGGAAACCATAGCAATGGATCCGATTAGTGCCTAGTGGTCTGTTCATTCCTTTTTTCCTCTGGGGACATCAGTCTATGGGTCTGAGTGCAGGTAGGTGCTCTGATGTGCTCAGATTGCTCCTGTTTGTCCTGGGAAGCCACCACTATTGGGATGGCCTCAGGAACTTTGGAGGTTTATCCTATTAGTAGGATTGTGGCCATTGGAATGGGTACACACAATTCCCTTGGAGAGGGCAAGTACAGTCCTCAGGTTTGGCTCCAAGGGCCTGAGCCTTTGGGGTGTGTAGGCCAGGGCTGTTTGGACAGTTGTCTGAAAACACAACCTCGGCTTATGTTTCGGGTCATAGGTATGGCAGGACTGATCTACAGAACATGAGAAGAACTCTTCGGGATATGAAAAAAGGGCGAGTGTGAGGCTCTTGCTCAAGTTAATCTCTGGATATCGTGTGACTCATGGTCGTGAAATTTCCGGGTGACTTCATGGGAAATGGACGAGTCTTACTCTTTAGAAGGTTGGCCTCGTCCAAAGAGTTTGGTGTGTTTATTCCCTCGTCGCACTTGAGAATGGGCTGGGCCTCAGGGTGAATGCTGGTTTCTCCTACACTGAACGTTGGACAACATGCCAACCACAAGGTTTCTTGCCATGGGTAAGGAGGAGTTCTGATTTCTACATACCATCACCCCTGGGCAGTGATTGGAGAAAAGGTAGGTTCTGAAGCCTGAAAACTGAGGTATGGAAGAGATGATGTCCGAGGGCCATGGCTAGTCTGTTGTGCTCAGTGTGTGGTCAGTTGTCTGTGTGTTAGTCAGGAGGTCCGGGCTCAGGTGTGTCAGACCGTGCATTAGTGCACAGTTTAGAGTATATAATTTACGTACAGTCAAGTGGCGTGTAGGTTTATCCTCATATGATGTGCCTGGGCAGCTCATGAGGCAATATTTTTTTTCTAGAGGGCAGGCAGAGTGCTGCACAGTGGGTTTGGAATTGCCAAACTTGAGGTCTTCTGGGCCAGGAGTGTGAGGACGGAAGTCTGAGAACACAAGCTAGACTTGGGTTTCAGGTCGAGGGCACGGCAGGTACCTCGGCAGATCTGAACCAATATCTCATGCATCTGAATTCAGGGCGAGGATCAGACATTGGCTCTGGTTGGAGTTTCTGTACATGACGGCCCATTCATGAAGGGAGTGGAATCTCTAGTCCATGGAGGTTTCCCCACGTTGGGAGTTGTGAGATGGCCCTTCAAAGATTCCTTCTGTGGGACAATTGAGACCTGTTGGACAGCTCCAGGACATCACATATGGAATGACTCGAGAGCACCATTCGAGGATGAATGCCTGGGAAGCCCGCCTCGCATTCCAATTTTCTTCTAGCAACAAGACAGTATAGATCTGATGGAATTTTCTTCTAGCAACAAGACAGTATAGATCTGATGGCTCAGCAGGTGTTACCGGGCTGGCTGAGTTGAAATGGACTTTCCGGAGGATGGGTCCTAATGTTTGCTTGTGTCCCTGAGGGCCTTGGAATGGGGCGGTGGCACCGGCACCCTGAAGTATTCTCCTAAGCCTTTGACATAGCTCCCATGCACAAGTTTCCTTGTGGAGACGAGATTTGTTCTGATGGGTGCCTCAGGAGAAGCCCTATGCTGGTATTGGAATCCAGGCTTTTGAGGAGACATGCCTGTAAACCAAAGCTATGGATCCCATTATGTCCTAGGGTCCTGCCTGGTTCAATCTTCTTCTCTGGGGACATCCATCTATGGTATGAGTGGAGCTTGATGCTCAGCTGGTGTCAGACGGCCCTTGTTTGTCCGGGACAACCTACACCATTGAGATGGCCTCAGGGACTATGGAGGGTTCTCCTAATTTGAACGGTTTGAGACAATGGCATGGGCAGAATTCCCATAGATTGGGTAGGCACAGTACTAATGTGTGGCTCCAGGGGCTCAGTCTGGAGGGTATGTGGCCCAGGAATTTGAGGACAGAAAACAAAAAACACAAACTCATCTTAGGTTTGGGAACGTAGGTATGGCAAGCCCGACCTACAAACCAGGAGAAGAACTCTTCAGGATATGAAGAAAGAGCGAGTCTGAGGCGCTTGCTCAGGCTTTTGTCTCTGGATTTTGTATCAGCGATGGCCGAGGAATGTCGGGGAGGCCTCCTGGGCCATGGACGAATCTTCCTCTCTGTGGATCTGGTCCGATCCTAATTCTTTTTCGTGAATCTGTGGGATGGGAGGACTCCTTTAAGGTTTGTTACCTGAGGTGTCCCACCAAAAGAGGAATTCCAAAGCAGAGCCCTGGGCAAGAGTGAAGGGACAACACGAACTATGGTTAAAAATTGGGGTCTAGGGGCATGGCAAGCCCAATATGCTGTTTCTTCATGCAGCCACTGAGAGGCCTTGCCTGAGGACCGGGCTCAGGCTGAGGGTCACAATGTGTGTTTGAGACCAATGTAGCCCTCAAGCATGGGCTGGGTCTCATGTGCCACACTGATTTCAACTACACTGAACGTTGGACACCATGCCAACCACGAGGTTTCTTGCCAAGGGAACGAGTTCTGATTTCTGCAACATTTTCAAACCTGGGCAGTGATTAGAGATAAGGTCTAGGTACTGAAGCCTGAAAACCGAGGTTGGGAAGAGATGACGAACTAAGGCCATGGCGGTTCCAATGTGCCTAGTGTGCGGCCAGCTGTCTGGGTGGGGCCAGGAGGTCCAGCTCAGGCTGTGTCAGAGAAGGCAATGATGCCCAGATCAGCCTATATATTTGGTGTACAGCCAAATGGCGTGCAGGTTGATCTTCATTTGGGGTTTCTAGGTAGCCCCAGAGGGCAATGTTTCTCTTGGAGGGCCCACAGAGTGCTGCATTGTACTTCCGGATTGCCAAACTGGAGGGCTTGTGGGCCGGTAGTTTGAGGACGGAACTCTGAGAACACAAGCTAGGCTTAGGTTTTATGGTGAGGACATGGCAGGCACAATCTACAGACCTGAATCGAGATCTCGTGCACCTGAAGTCAGGTTGAGCATCAGACGATGCCTCAGGTTTGACTTTCTGTCCCTGATGGCTCCTTCATAAAGGGGGGGAATCACGAGGCCGTGGGGGTTTTCCCACCATGGGAGTTGTGAGAAGCTCCAAACTGCAAAGATTCTACTGTGGGACAATTGAGACCAGTTGGTTGGCTCCAGGCCAACGATTCTGAGCAGGGTTCTAAGGATGGATGGCTGGGTAGCCCACCTCGCATTCCAATATTCTCCTAGCTACAAGATAGGCTAGATCTGTTGGATCTCGGGGAGCAACCGAGGAGGCTGAGTTTAAATGGACTCTCCTGTGGATGGGTCCTAATATGTTTTTGTGTCTATGGAGACTGTGGCATTAAGCGGTGGCACTAGGGCCCTGAAGGCTTCTCCTAAACAGAGGTTTGACACAGCTCCACCATGCAAGTTTCCCATGTGTAGAGGAGATTTGTTCTGATGGGTGAGTCAAGAAACAGCCATATTCTGGTATTGAAATCCAGGCCTCTGAGGAGAGATGCCTGGAAACCAAAGCAATGAATCCGATTAGTGCCTAGGGGCCTGTTGGTTTCTTTTTACCTCGGGCGACATCTATCTATGGGTCAGAGTGCAGGTAGGTGCTCAGATGAACTCAGATTGCCCGTGTTTGTCCTTGGAAGCCAACACTATGGGATGGCCTCAGGGAATTTAAAGGTTTATACTTTTAGTCGCGTTGTCGCCATTGGAATGGGCTCACACAATTCCCTTGCGAGGGCAAGAACAGTCCTCAGGTTTGGCTTCAGGGGCCTGAGCCTATAGGGTGTGTAAGCCAGGGCTGTTTGGACAGTTGTCTGAAAACACAAACTCGACTTCTGTTTCGGGTCATAGGTAGGGCAGGACTGATCTATAGACCATGAGGAGAACATTTCGGTATATGAAAAAAAAGCGAGTGTGAGGCTATTGCTCATGTTTTTGTCTCTGCATATCATGTCACTCATGGTCGTGAAATTTCCGGGTGACTTCATGGGAAATGGACGAGTCTTACTCTCTGGGGATTTGGCCCCTTCCAAAGAGGTTGGGGTCATTCTGTGGGATGGAAGAAGTCGTTTTTTTTGTTGTTGTTGCTTTGTTTTGTTTCATTTTTTAACCTCCGTTTTCCCACCAAATGAGGAAATCCAGAGTAGAGCTCTGGGGAGGGGTGAATGGACAACCAGAAATCTGGTTAAAAATTGGGGCCTAGGGCTATGTCAAGCCCATTATGACATCTAGTGATCCAGGCTCTGAGAGGAATTACTAGAGGACAGGACTCACACTGAGGGTCACAATGCATATTTATGCCCTCGTCGCATTCAAGAATAGGCGGGCCTCAGGGTGAATGCTAGTTTCTCCTACAATGAACGTTGGACAACATGCCAACCACAAGGTTTCTTGACATGTGTAAGGAGAAGTTCTGATTTCTGCATCACACTCACCCCTGGGCAGTGATTGGAGATAAAGTCTAGTTTCTGAGGCCTGAAAACTGAGGTAGGGAAGAGATGATGACCTAAGGCCATGGCAGGTCTGATGTGCTCAGTGTGCGGTCAGCTGTCTGGGTGTTGGTCAGGAAGTCAGGGCTCAGGTTGTGTCAGACAGTGCATTAGTGCCCAGGTTAGACTATATAATTCGGGCAAAGTCGAGTACCGTGTAGGTTTATCTTCATATAAGGTGCCTTGGCAGCTCTTTAGGCAATATTTTTTTTTCCAGAAAGCAGGCCATGTGCTGCATTGTGGGACCGGATTTACCAATCATGAGGGCTTTGAGGCCAGGAGAGTGAGGTCGGAATTCTGAGAACAAAAGCTATACTTGGGCTCAGGGCAAGGGCACGGCAGGTACCCCCTGCAGATCTGAACCAATATCTCATCCATTTCAAGTCAGGGAGAGAATTAGACTTTGGCTTAGGTTGGAGTGTCTGTGCCTGACGGCCCCTTCATGAAGGGAGCGGGAATCTCGTGTCCATGGAGTTTTTCCCACGTGGGAGTTGTGGGTTGCCCCCTTCAAGAATTCCTTCTGCGGGACAATTGAGACCTTTGGGCAGCTCCAGGACATCCCATATGGAGTGACTCCATAGCACCGTTCGAGGGAGGATGCCTGGGAAGCCAGCTTCGAATTCCAATTGTCTCCTAGCAACAAGCCAGTTTAGATCTGATGGTTCTGCGGGAGCAACCGGGGTGGCTGACTTGATATGGACTTTCCTGAGGATGAGTCCTAATGTGTGTTTGTGTCCATGGGGCCTTGGAATGGGGCCGTGGCACCAGGACCCTGAAGTATTCTCCTAAGCTTTTGACATAGCTCGATGCACATGTTTCCTTGTGGAGACGAGATTTGTTCTGATTGCTGCCTCAGGAAAACCCCTATGCTGGTATTGGAATCCAGGCTTTTGAGGAGACATGCCTGTAACCAAAGCAATGGATCCGATATGACCAGGGTCCTGTCTGGTTCAATCTTCTTCTCTGCAGACACCCATCTATGGTATGAGTGGAGGTTGATGCACAGCTGCTATCAGACCGCGCTTGTTTGTCACGGGAGACCTGCACTATTGGGATGGCCTCAGCGATTTGGAGGGTTCTCCTAATTTTACGGTTTTGGACAATGGAATGGGCAGAGTTCCCATGGATTGGGTAGGCACAGTCCTTATGTGTGGCTCCAGGGACCGCAGCGTGGAGGGTGTGTGGCCCAGGACTTTGAGGACAGAAGTCTGAAAACATAAACTCAGCTTAGGTTTGGAGACATAGGTATGGCAGGCCCGATCTATAAACCATGAGAAGAACTCTTCAGGATATGAAGAAAGAGCGAGTCTGAGGTGCCTGTTCAGTCTTTTGTCTCTAGATTCGGTATCAGCGATGGCCGTGGATTGTTTGGGAAACCTCATGGGCCATTGACGAATCTTCCTCTCTGTGGAATTGGCCCGATCCCAATTCTTTTTCGTCAATCTGTGGAATGGGAGGTCTCCTTTCAGGTTGGTTACCTTAGGTGTCCGCCAAAAGAGGAATTCCAAAGAAGAGCCCTGTGGAAAAGCGAAGGGACAACCCGAACTATGGGTAAAATTTGGGGCCTAGGGGCATGGCAAGCTCAATATGCTGTCTCTTCATCCAGCCACTGAGAGGCCTTACCTGAGGACTGGGATCAGGCTGAGGGTCACAATGTGTGTTTGTGACCAATGTGGCCCATAAACATGGGCGGGGCCTCATGGGCCACACTGGTTTCAACTACACTGAACATTGGAAAACATGCCAACCACATGGTTTCTAGCCACGGGGAAGGAGTTGTGATTTCTGCATCACTTACAAGCCTGGGCAGTGATTGGAGATAAGGTCTAGGTTCTGAAACTTGAGAATCGAGGTTGGGAAGAGATGACGACCTAAGGACATGGCTCGTCCGGCGTGCTCAGTGTTCGACCAGCTTTCTGGGTGGGGCCAGGAAGTCCAGGCTCAGGCTGTGTAGAAAGGGTTGTAGTGCCCAGGTCAGCCTATATATTTGGGGTACAGTCGAATGGCGTGCAGGTTGATCCTCATTTGGAGTTTCTGGGTAGCCCCACAGGGCAATGTTTTTCTTCCTGAAGGCTGGAAGAGTGCTGCATTATAGTTCTGGTTTGCAAACTGGAGGCTTGTGGGCCAGTAGTCTGAAGACGGAAATATGAGAACACAAGCTAGGCTTAGGTTTCTGGGTGAGGACAAGGCAGGAACAATCTACAGACCTGAATCGAGATCTCGTGCTTCTGAAGTCAGGGCGAGGATCAGAAGATCGCTCAGGTTGGTGTTTCTGTCCCTGATGGCCCCTTCATGAAGGGGCGGGGGGGTCAAGAGTCCGTGGGGGTTTTCCCACGATGTTAGTTGTGAGAAGCTCCAAACTGCAAAGATTCTTGTGCAGGACAATTGAGACATGTTGGTTGGCTCCAGGCCAACGATTCCGAGCAGGGTTCTAAGGATGGATGCCTGGGTAGCCCACCTTGCATTCCAATTGTGTCCTAGCAACAAGACAGGTTATATCTGCTGGATCTGGGTGAGCAATCTGGATCTGAGTTGAAATGGACTCTCCTGTGGATGGATCCTAATATGTTTTTGTGTCTATGGAGACCTTGGAATGAAGCGGTGGCACTGGGGTCCTGAAGGGTTTTTTCAAACAGAGGCTTTGACACAGCTCCAACGTGCAAGTTTCCCATATGTAGATGAGATTTTTTATGACAGATGAGTCAGGAAACAGCCATATGCTGGTATTGAAATCCAGGCCTCTGAGGAGAGATGACTGGATACCACAACAATGAATCTGAATAGTGCCTAGGGGCCTGTTCGTACCTTTTTACCTCTGGGAACATCAGTCTATGCGTCTGAGTGCATGTAGGTTCTCAGATGGGCTCAGATTGCCCGAGTTTGTCCTGGGAAGCCACCACTATTGGGATTGCCTCAGGGAGTTTGCAGGTTTATCCTATTAGTAGGGTTGTGGCCATTGGAATGGGCACATACAATTCCCTTGGAGAGGGCAAGTACAGTCCTCAGGTTTGGCTCCAGGGGCCTGAGCCTGTAGGGTGTGTAGGCAGAGCTGTTTGGACAGTCGTCTGAAAACACAAACGCGGCTTATGTTTCAGGTCATAGGTATGGCAGGATTGATCTACAGACCATGAGGAGAACTCTTCGGGATATGAATAAGGGGCGAGTGTGAGGCTCGTGCTCAAGTTTTTGTCTCTGGATATCGTGTCACTCATGGTCTTGAAATTCCCTGGTGACTTCATGGGAAATGGACGAGTCTTACACTCTGGGGGTTTGGCCCCGTCCAAAGAGTTTGGGGTCATTCTGTGGGCTGGAAGAAGTCAGTTTTGTTGTTGTTGTTGATTTGCCATGTTTTGTTTTTTAACCTCAGGTGTCCCACCAAATGAGGGATTCCAGAGTAGAGCCCTGGGGAGGGCCGAACGGACAACTAGAAATCTGGTTAAAAATTGTGGCCTAGGGACATGTCAAGCCCATTATGACATCTAATGGTCGAGCCACTGAGAGGACTTACTAGAGGACAGGACTCACACTGAGGGTCACAATGCGTGTTTATGCCCACTTCGCAAACAAGAATGGGCAGGGCCTCATGGTGAATCCTGGTTTCTCCTACACTGAACGTTGGACAACATGCCAACCACAAGGTTTCTTGCCATGGGTAAGGAAGAGTTCTGATTTCTGCATCACAGGCACCCCTGGGCAGTGATTGGAGATAAGGTCTAGGTACTGAAGCCTAAAAACTGAGGTAGGGAAGAGATGATGACCTAAGGCCATGGCGGTTCTGATGTGCTCAGTGTGCGGTCAGCTGTCTGGGTGTTGGTCAGGAGGTCCGAGCTCAGGTTGTGTCAGACAGTGCATTAGTGCCCAGGTTAGACTATATAATTGGGGTACAGTCGAGTGCCATGTAGATTTATCCTCATATAAGTTGTCTGGGCAGCTCATTAGGCAAAATTTGTTTTCTAGAGGGAAGGCAGAGTGCTTCATTGTCAGTCCGGAATTGCTAAACTTGAGGGCTTCGTGTAGAGGAGTGTGAGGACGGAAGTCTGAGAACACAAGCTAGACTTGGGTTTCAGGGCGAGGACACGGCAGGTACCACTGTAGATCTGAACCAATATCTCATGCATCTGAAGTCAGGGCGAGGATCAGACGTTGGCTCAGGTTGGAGTTTCTGTGCATGACGGACCCTTCATGAAGGGAGCGGAATCTCAAGGCCATGGAGTTTTTCCCACGTTGGGAGTTGTAGGATGCCCCCATCAAGGATTCCTTCTGCGGGACAATTGAGACCTGTTGGGCAGCTTCAGGACATCCCATATGGAATGACTCCAGGGCACTGTTCGAGGATGGATGCCTGGGAAGCCGGCCTCGCATTCCAAATGTCTCCCAGCAACAAGACAGTTTAGATCTGATGGCTCTGCGGGAGCAACCGGGGTGGCTGACTTGAAATGGACTTTCCTGAGGATGGGTCCTAATGTGTGTTTGTGTCCATGAGGGCCTTAAAAAGGGGCGGTGGCACCGGGACCCTGAAGTATTCTCCTAAGCTTTTGACATAGCTCGATGCACAAGGTTCCTTGTGGAGACGAGATTTGTTTTGATGGGTGCCTCAGGAAAACTTCTATGCTGGTATTGGAATCCAGGCTTTTGGGGAGACATGCCTGTAATCCAAAGCAATGTATCCGATTATGGCCTAGGGTCCTGTCTGGTTCAATCTTCTTCTCAGGGGACATCCATCTATGGTATGAGTGGAGGTAGATGCTCAGCAGGTATCAGACTGCTCTTGTTTGTCCCGGGCGACCTGCACTATTGGGATGGCCTCAGGGATTTGTAGGGTTCTCCAAATTTTACTGTTTTGGACAATGGCATCGGTAGAATTCCAATGGATTGGGTTGGCACAGTCCTAATGTGTGACTCCAGGGGCCCCAGCCTGGAGGGTGTGTGGCCCAGGACTTTGAGGACAGAAGTCTGAAAACACAAACTCAGCTTAGGTTTGGGGACGTAGGTATGGCAGGCCCGATCTATAAACCATGAGAAGATCTCTTCCGGATATGAAGAGAGAGCGAGTCTGAGGCGCTTGCTCAGGCTTTTGTCTCTGGATTTTGTATCAGAGATGGCCGTGGAATGTTGGGGAGGCCTCATGGGCCATGAACGAATTTTCCTCTCTGTGGATTTGGCCCGTTCCCAATAGTTTTTCGTCAATCTGTGGAATATGAGGACTCCTTTCAGGTTTGTTACCTCAGATGTCCCGCCAAAAGAGTAATTCCAAAGAAGAGCCTTGGGGAAAAGTGAAGGGAGAACCCGAACTATGGGTAAAATTTGGGGCCTAGGGGCATGGCAAGCCCAATATGCTGTCTCTTCATCCAGCCACTGAGAGGCCTTACCTGAGGCCTGGGATCAGGCTGAGGGACACAATGTGTGTTTGTTACCAATGTGGCCCATAAACATGGGCGGGGCCTCATGGCCCACACTGGTTTCAACTACACTGAACGTTGGAAAACATGCCAACCACTAGGTTTCTTGCCAAGGAGAAGGAGAAGTTTGGGGTCATTCTGTGGGAAGGGAAGTGTCCTGTTTTCTGCTTCATGTGTCCCCCCAGTAGAGGGATTCTAGAGCATAGCAGTGGGTACTGACAACTGGAATACTCGCCCTCTGGTTAAGCCTGGGGGCCTATGGATATGACAAGCCCCATATGCAGGATCTTGGTCCAGCCACTGAGAGGCGTTACTTTAATACGGGACTCACGCTGCAGGTCACAATGCATGTCTGTGCCCTAGGCGGCCCTCAAGCACTGGCGTGGCCTTTCGGACAATGCAGGTTTTCCCACATTGAACGTTGGACAACATGCCAACCACAAGGTTTCTGGCCATGGGGAAGGAGGAATTCTAATTTCTGCATCACGTTCACCCCTGGGCAGTGATTGGAGATAAGGTCTAGGTTCTGAAGCCTGAAAACCGAGGTTGGGAAGAGATGACGACCTACAGCCATAGCGGGTCCTACGTGTCCAGGTTGGGGCCAGCTGTCTGGGTGTCGTTTGGAATGTCTTGTCTCAGGCTGTGCCAGACAGGGCATTAGAATACAGGGTGGGCTGTATAATTGCTTTACAATCGAGTGGCATGCATTAGAAAATAATTTGGGGTTTCTTATTAGCAGCATAGGGCAAAGTTTTTCTTCTGGAGGGCAGGCAGCATGCTGCATTGTGGCTTCGGAATTCCCAAACTGGAGAGCTTGTGGGCCAAGAGAGTGAGGACGGAAGTCTGAGAACACAAGCTAGGCTTAGGTTTCAGGGCAAGGACATGGCAGGCACACTCTGCAGAGCTGAATTGAGATCTCATGCGTCTGAAGTCAGGTCGAGGTTCAGACTTTGGTTCAGGTTTGAGTTTCTGTCCATGTTGGCCCCATCAGGAAGGGGCGGCATTATGAGGCCATGGGGGTTTTCCCACTATTGGAGTTGTGAGATGCTCCAAACCGCAAGGATTCCTTCTGTGGGACAATTAAGATTTGTTGGATGGCTCCAGGACGTCTTATAAGGTATTTTCCCAGAACAGGGTTCTAAGTATGTTTCCTATGTAGAGAAGAGAATTGTTTTGATCAGTGCCTAAGGAATCTCCCATATGCTGGTATTGGAAACCAGGCCTCTGAGGAGAGATGACTGCAATCAAAATCAATGGATCTGATTAGGGCCTCAGTGCCCATCCAGTTCAATCTTATTCTATGGGGATATCTGTCTCTGGGTCTGAGTGGAGGTGGTTTCCTAACTTGTGAGAGATCACCCCTGTGTGTCCTGGGCAGCCAACACAAGTGGTTGGGATCATTCTGTGTACGGGCAGCTGTCTGGGTGTTGGACTGGAGGTCTGCCCTCAGGCTGTGTCAGACAGGGCTTTAGTGCACAGGCTAGACTGTATAATTGGGGTATGGTCGAGTGGCATGCAGGTTGTTACTCATTTGGCGTTTCTGGTTAGCCCTATAGGGCAACATTTTTCTTCTGGAGGGCAGGCAGAGTGCTGCATTGTGTCTCAAGAATTGCCAAACTGGAGGGGTGTGGCCAGGATTGTGAGGAAGGAAGTCTGAAAACACAAGCAAGCACGAGTTTTGGGGCCAAGAGCATGGCAGGCCCACTCTGCAGAGGCTGAATCGAGATCTCCTGCACGTGAGGTCAGGGCGAGTATCAGATGTTGCCTCAAGCTGGAGTTTGTGTCCATTACGGCCCCTTCCTGAAGGGGGTGGGGGCGTCATGAGGCCAGGGAGGTTTCCCTACGCTGGGAGTTGTGAGCTGCTCCAAACTTCAAAGTTTCCTTCTTCAAGACAGTCGAGAACTATTGGATGGTTCCAGGATGCCCCATACAGAAAGACTCGAGAGCAGGGCCCTAAGCATGGATGCCGAGAAACGCCAACTCACCTTCCCATTGCCTGGTCGAGACAAGGCACGCTCAATCTGCGGGCTCTTGGGTGAGCTACCCAGAAGGCTGAGTTTAAATGGACTCTGCTGAGGATGAGTCATAATGTGGGTTGGTGGCCATGGAGACCTTGGAATGTGGCAGTAGCTAAGGGACTCTGCAGGATTCTCCAACCCGAAGGGCTTGACACAACTCCAACAAGGAAGCTTCCCATGTAGAGATGAGAGGTCTTCTGTCTGGTGCCTCAGGAAAGCCCCGTATGCTGGTCTTCGAACCCAGGACACCAAAGCAAGAGTTCATAATAGGGCCTAGGGGCCTGTCTGGTTCAATCTTCTGTCTCTGCGGATATCTGTCTGTGTGTCTGCATGGAGGTAGTAGTTGCTCAGCTTGTGTCATAATGCCCCTATTTGTCCAGTGCGGCTTGCGGTAGTGGGATGTCCTTGGGGACCTTGAGGTTTCTACTATTTTGTAGAGTTGTGGCCAATGGAATGGGCAATTTCTTAGGAGAGAGCGGGCACTTTACTTTAATACGGGACTCACGCTGCAGGTCACAATGCATATCTGTGCCCTAGGCGGCCCTCAAGCACTGGCGTGGCCTTTCGGACAATGCAGGTTTTCCCACATTGAACGTTGGACAACATGCCAACCACAAGGTTTCTGGCCATGGGGAAGGAAGAGATGACGACCTACAGCCATAGCGGGTCCTATGTGTCCAGGTTGGGATCAGCTGTCTGGGTGTCGTTTGGGATGTCTTGTCTCAGGCTGTGCCAGACAGTGCATTAGTATATATATTAGTTTTCGGGGCAAGGACATGGCAGGCACACTCTGCAGAGCTGAATTGAGATCTCATGCGTCTGAAGTCAGGTCGAGGTTCAGACTTTGGCTCAGGTTTGAGTTTCTGTCCATGTTGGCCCCTTCAGGAAGGGGAGGCATTATGAGGCCATGGGGGTTTTCCCACTATTGGAGTTGTGAGATGCTCCAAACGGCAAGGATTCCTTCTGTGGGACAATTAAGATTTGTTGGATGGCTCCAGGACGTCTTATAAGGTATTTTCCCAGAACAGGGTTCTAAGTATGGATGCATGGGCAGCCAGCCTCCCATTCCAATTGTCTCCTAGCAACAAGAAACGTTTGATCTGCTGGCTTGGGGTAGCAACAGAGGGGGCTGAGTTGAAATCTACTTTCCTGAGGATGGTCTTAATGTTGGTTTGATTCCATGG
Organism: Mustela nivalis; assembly: GCF_964662115.1. NCBI lineage: Eukaryota > Metazoa > Chordata > Mammalia > Carnivora > Mustelidae > Mustela > Mustela nivalis. Next base: position 58,807 of record NW_028135556.1, on the reverse strand, counting down.
AGACCTTGGTATGGGGAAGTGGCACCAGGGCCCTGAAGGATTCTCCTAACCAGAGGTTATGACAAAGCTCCAATGAGCTAGTTTCCATGGGGAGACGAGATTTGTTCTTATTGGTGCCTCAGGAAACCACCATATCCTGGTATTGGAAACAAGGCCTCTGAGGAGAGATGCCTGGAAACCAAAGCAATGGATCTGTTTAGGGCCTAGGGGGCTGTCCGGTTCAATATTCTTCTCTGGGGACATCTGTTGTCTGAGTGGAGGTAGTTGCTCAGCTGGTTTGAGATCACCCCTGTTTGTCATGGGCAGCCTACACTATTGGGATGGCCTCGGTGACTTTGGAGGTTTTTCCTAATTTGCAAGGTTGTGGCCAATGGAATGGGAAGAATTCCCTTGAAAGGGAAGCACAGTCCTGAGGTGTGGCTCCAGGGACCCAAGTGTGGAGCGTGTGTGGTCCAGGGCTATTTGGACAAAAGTCTGAAAACACAAACTCCACTTAGGTTGTGGGATTTAGGTATGGCCGCTCTGATCTATAGACCGTGAGGAGACCTCTTCGGGATATGAAAAAAGGGCGAATGTGATGTGCATGCTCATGCTTTTTTTTTTTTTTTTTCTGGAAATGTGTCACCGATTGCCATGGAATGTCGGGGTGTCCTCGTTGGCCATCAATGAGGCTCCCTTTCTGGGGATTTGACACGATCCCAAGAGATTGGGGTCATTCTGTGGGAAGGGAGGAGGCCTTTCTGGTTTTTTTTGTTTATTTTTTTTGTTTTTTGTTTTTTGTTTTTTTTACCTCAGGTAGACCACCAAAAGAGGGATTCCAGAGCAGAGTCGTGGGTGGGGGCAACTGGACAACCAGACCTCTGGTTAACATTGGGACCTAACAACATGGCCAGCCCCTTATGTGGGCTCTTGGTCCAGACACTGAGAGGCCTTCCTTGAGGATAGGTATCACACTGAGTTTCACAATGTGTTTTTGGGCCCAAGGAGCCCCTCAAGTCAGGGCGTGGCCTAATGTACCATGCTGGTTTCTCCTACACTGAACGTTGCACAGTATGGGAACCACAAGTTTTCTGGCAATGGGGAAGATGGAGTTCTAATTTCTGCAACACTTTCACTCCTGGACTGTGATTGGATTTAAGGTCTAGGTTCTGAAGCCTGAAAACTGAGGTTGGGAAGAGATGAAGCCCTAAACCATGGTGTGTCTGATGTGCTCAGTGTTCGGCCAGCTGTTGAGTGTGGGTTGGGAGGTGAAGGCTCAGGCTGTGGCAGACAGTGAATTAGTGCCCAGGCTAGACTGCATCATTGGGGTGCAGTCGAGTTTCGTGCAGGATGGTACTCATTTGTGGTTACTGGGTAGCCCCTGAGGGCAACGTTTTTCTTCTGGAGGGAAGACACAGTGCCACATAGTGACTCCAAAATTCCCAAACTGGAAGTCTTGTGGGCCAGGAGTGTGAGGAAAAAATTCTGAGAACACAAGCCAGACTTAGATTTCGGGGTGAGGGAACGGCAGGCACCCTCTGCAGAGATGATTCGAGATCCCGTATACCTGAAGACAGAGCTAGGATCAGACGTTTTCTTAGGTCGGAGTTTCAGTCCATGACGGACCATTCATGAAGGGGAGGGTGTCACGAGGACATGGAGGTTTTCCCACTATGGAAATTGTGAGATGCTCCAAACCACAATGTTTCCTTCTGTGGGACAGTCGAGACATGTTGGATGGCTCCAGGACATCCCATAAGGAAGTTATCCAGAGCAGGGTTCTAAGGATGGATGCCTGGGCAGCCTGCCTCCCATTCCAGGTGTCTCATAGAGCCAAGGCAAGTTCGATCTGCTGGATCTAGGGGAGCAACCGAGGCGGGTGTGTTGAAATGGGTGAGTTGAGGATGGGTCATAATGTGCATTTGTGTCGATGTAGACCTTGGAATGGGGTGCTTGATCCGGGGCATTGAGGGATGTTCATAACCGGAGGTTTTGACGGAGCTCTAAAGAGTATGTTTCCTATGTAGAGAAGAGAATTGTTTTGATCAGTGCCTAAGGAATCTCCCATATGCTGGTATTGGAAACCAGGCCTCTGAGGAGAGATGACTGGAATCAAAATCAATGGATCTGATTAGGGCCTCAGTGCCCGTCCAGTTCAATCTTATTCTATGGGGATATCTGTCTCTGGGTCTGAGTGGAGGTGGTTTCCTAACTTGTGAAAGATCATCCCTGTGTGTCCTGGGCAGTCAACACAATTCGGATGGCCTGGGGAGTTTGGAGGATTCTCCTAATCTATAGGGTTTTGGCCAATGGAAATGGCAGAATTCCCCTGGAGAGGGAAGCCAAAGTCCTGAGGTGTGGCTCCAGGGGCCCCAGCTTGGATGGTGTGTGGGCCAGGACTGTGGGGACAGAAGTCTGAAAACACAAACTCAGCTTAGGTTTGGGGATGTATGTATGAAGGCTCGATCTACAGACCGTGAGAATTTTCCGGGCTATGAACAAAGGGCGAGTATGTGGCTCTTGATCAGGGTTTTGACTCTGGATTTTGTGTCAATGGTGGCCGTGGAATGTCGGGGTGTCCTCAAGGGCCATGGACAATTCTTTCTCTGGTGATTTGGCCTGATCCCAAGTGGTTGGGATCATTCTGTGGATGGGAAGATTCCTTTCTGTATTTTTTTTTTTATCTCAGGTGTCCCACCAAAGTGGGATTCCAGAGTAGAGCACTGAGTAGGGGTCACTAGACATCTCGAACTCTGGTTGAGATTGGGGGACTAAGGGCTTGGCAAGCCCCATATGTGGGCTGTTGTTCCAGTCACTAAGAGGCTTTACATGAGGATAGGGCTCACGCTGAGTGTCACAATGTGTGTTTATGCAAATTGTGGCCCTCAAAGATAGGTGTGGCCTCATAGTCCATGCTGCTTTCTCCTACAAAGAACATTGGACAACATGCCAACCACTAGGTTTCTTGCCAAGGCGAAGTAGAAGACCTGATTCTTGCATCACGTTCACTCCTGAGCAGTGAGTGGATATAAGGTCTAGGTTCTGAAGGTGAAAACTGAGGTTGGGTAGAGATGATGGCCTAAAGCCATTGTGGGTGTGATATGCTCTGTGTACGGCCAGCTGTCTGGGTGTTGGACTGGAGGTCTGCCCTCAGGCTGTGTCAGACAGGGCTTTAGTGCACAGGCTAGACTGTATAATTGGGGTATGGTCGAGTGGCATGCAGGTTGTTACTCATTTGGCGTTTCTGGTTAGCCCTATAGGGCAACATTTTTCTTCTGGAGGGCAGGCAGAGTGCTGTATTGTGTCTCCAGAATTGCCAATCTGGAGGGGTGTGGCCAGGATTGTGAGGAAGGAAGTCTGAAAACACAAGCTAGCACGAGTTTTGGGGCCAAGAGCATGGCAGGCCCACTCTGCAGAGGCTGAATCGAGATCTCCTGCACGTGAGGTCAGGGCGAGTATCAGATGTTGCCTCAAGCTGGAGTTTGTGTCCATTACGGCCCCTTCCTGAAGGGGGTGGGGGCGTCATGAGTTCAGGGAGGTTTCCCTACGCTGGGAGTTGTGAGCTGCTCCAAACTTCAAAGTTTCCTTCTTCAAGACAGTCGAGAACTATTGGATGGTTCCAGGATGCCCCATACAGAAAGACTCGAGAGCAGGGCCCTAAGCATGGATGCCGAGAAATGCCAACTCACCTTCCCATTGCCTGGTCGAGACAAGGCACGCTCAATCTGCGGGCTCTTGGGTGAGCTACCCAGAAGGCTGAGTTTAAATGGACTCTGCTGAGGATGAGTCATAATGTGGGTTGGTGGCCATGGAGACCTTGGAATGTGGCAGTAGCTAAGGGACTCTGCAGGATTCTCCAACCCGAAGGGCTTGACACAACTCCAACAGGAAGCTTCCCATGTGGAGATGAGAGGTCTTCTGTCTGGTGTCTCAGGAAAGCCCCGTATGCTGGTCTTCGAACCCAGGCCTCTGAGGAGTGATACCTGGACACCAAAGCAAGAGTTCATAATAGGGCCTAGGGGCCTGTCTGGTTCAATCTTCTGTCTCTGCGGATATCTGTCTGTGTGTCTGCATGGAGGTAGTAGTTGCTCAGCTTGTGTCATAATGCCCCTATTTGTCCACTGCTGCTTGCGGTAGTGGGATGTCCTTGGGGACCTTGAGGTTTCTACTATTTTGTAGAGTTGTGGCCAATGGAATGGGCAATTTCTTAGGAGAGAGCAGGCACAGTTCTGTGGTGTGGCTCCAGAAACCCCAGCCTGGAGGCTGTGTGGGCCATGGCTGTGCAGACAGACATCCAAAAACCCTAACTCAGCTCAGGTTTGGGGCCGAGGTTACGGCAGGTCTGATCTACAGTCCATGAGGGGAGCTCCTCTGGATATGAAAGAAGGGTGAGAGGGAGGCAGTCGCTCAGGCTTTTGTCTCTGGATGTTTTTTCCACAATGGCCGTTTAATGTAGGAGTTGCCTCAAGGGTGGTAGAAGTCTCCCTCTCTGGTAGTTTGTCCAGCCCCCAAGAGTTTGGGGTCATTCTGTGGGAAGGGAAGTGTCCTGTTTTCTGCTTCATGTGTCCCCCCAGTAGAGGGATTCTAGAGCATAGCAGTGGGTACTGACAACTGGAATACTCGCCCTCTGGTTAAACCTGGGGGCCTATGGATATGACAAGCCCCATATGCAGGATCTTGGTCCAGCCACTGAGAGGTGTTACTTTAATACGGGACTCACGCTGCAGGTCACAATGCATGTCTGTGCCCTAGGCAGCCCTCAAGCACTGGCGTGGCCTTTCGGACAATGCAGGTTTTCCCACATTGAACGTTGGACAACATGCCAACCACAAGGTTTCTGGCCATGGGGAAGGAGTAATTCTAATTTCTGCATCACGTTCACCCCTGGGCAGTGATTGGAGATAAGGTCTAGGTTCTGAAGCCTGAAAACCGAGGTTGGGAAGAGATGACGACCTACAGCCATAGCGGGTCCTATGTGTCCAGGTAGGGGCCAGGTATCTGGGTGTCGTTTGGGATGTCTTGTCTCAGGCTGTGCCAGACAGGGCATTAGTATACAGGGTGGGCTGTATAATTGCTTTACAATCGAGTGGCATGCATTAGAAAATCATTTGGGGTTTCTTATTAGCAGCATAGGGCAAAGTTTTTCTTCTGGAGGGCAGGCAGAGTGCTGCAATGTGGCTTCGGAATACCCAAACTGGAGGGCTTGTGGGCCAGGAGAGTGAGGACGGAAGTCTGAGAACACAAGCTACGCTTAGGTTTCGGGGCAAGTACATGGCAGGCACACTCTGCAGAGCTGAATTGACATCTCATGCTTCTGAAGTCAGGTCGAGGTTCAGACTTTGGCTCAGGTTTGAGTTTCTGTCCATGTTGGCCCCTTCAGGAAGGGGGGGCATTATGAGGCCATGGGGGTTTTCCCACTATTGGAGTTGTGAGATGCTCCAAACCGCAAGGATTCCTTCTGTGGGACAATTAAGATTTGTTGGATGGCTCCAGGACGTCTTATAAGGTATTTTTCCAGAACAGGGTTCTAAGTATGGATGCCTGGGCAGCCAGCCTCACATTCCAATTGTCTCCTAGCAACAAGAAACGTTTGATCTGCTGGCTTGGGGTAGCAACAGAGGGGGCTGAGTTGAAATGGACAATCCTGAGGATGGTCTTAATGTTGGTTTGAGTCCATGGAGACCTTGGTATGGGGCAGTGGCACCAGGGCCCTGAAGGATTCTCCTAACCAGAGGTTATGACAAAGCTCCAATGAGCAAGTTTCCATGGGGAGACGAGATTTGTTCTTATTGGTGCCTCAGGAAACCACCATTTGCTGGTATTGGAAACGAGGCCTCTGAGGAGAGATGCCTGGAAACCAAAGCAATGGATCTGATTAGGGCCTAGGGGCCTGTCCGGTTCAATATTCTTCGCTGGGGACATCTGTTGTCTGAGTGGAGGTAGTTGCTCAGCTGGTTTGAGATCACCCCTGTTTGTCATGGGCGGCCTACACTATTGGGATGGCCTTGGTGACTTTGGAGGTTTTTCCTAATTTGCAAGGTTGTGGCCAATGGAATGGGAAGAATTCCCTTGAAAGGGAAGCACAGTCCTGAGGTGTGGCTCCAATGACCCAAGAGTGGAGCGTGTGTGGTCCAGGGCTATTTGGACAAAAGTCTGAAAACACAAACTCCACTTAGGTTGTGGGATTTAGGTATGGCCGGCCCGATCTATAGACCGTGAGGAGACCTCTTCGGGATATGAACAAAGGGCGAATGTGAGGTGCATGCTCATGCTTTTTTTTTTTTTTTTTTTTCTGGAAATGTGTCACCGATTGCCATGGAATGTCGGGGTGTCCTCATGGGCCATCGATGAGGCTTCCTTTCTGGGGATTTGACCCGATCCCAAGAGATTGGGGTCATTCTGTGGGAAGGAAGGAGGCCTTTCTGTTTTTTTTTTTTTTTTTTTTTAACCTCAGGTGGACCACCAAAAGAGGGATTCCAGAGCAGAGTCGTGGGTAGGGGCAACTGGACAACCAGACCTCTGGTTAACATTGGGACCTAACAACATGGCCAGCCCCTTATGTGGGCTCTTGGTCCAGACACTGAGAGGCCTTCCTTGAGGATAGGTCTCACACTGAGTTTCACAATGTGTTTTTGTGCCCAAGGAGCCCCTCAAGTCAGGGCGTGGCCTAATGTACCATGCTTGTTTCTCCTACACTGAACGTTGCACAATATGGCAACCAAAAGTTTTCTGGCTATGGGGAAGAAGGAGTTCTATTTTCTGCAACACTTTCACTCCTGGACTGTGATTGGATTTAAGGTCTAGGTTCTGAAGCCTGAAAACTGAGGTTGGGAAGTGATGAAGCCCTAAGGCCATGGTGTGTCTGATGTGCTCAGTGTTCGGCCAGCTGTTGAGTGTGGGTTGGGAGGTGCAGGCTCAGGCTGTGGTAGGCAGGGAATTAGTGCCCAGTAGACTGAATCATTGGGGTGCAGTCGAGTTTCGTGCAGGATGATACTCATTTGTGGTTACTGGGTAGCCCCAGAGGGCAACGTTTTTCTTCTGGAGGGAAGACACAGTGCCACATAGTGACTCCAAAATTCCCAGACTGGAAGGCTTGTGGGCCAGGAGTGTGAGGAAAAAATTCTGAGAACACAAGCCAGACTTAGATTTCGGGGTGAGGGGACGGCAGGCACCCTCTGCAGAGATGATTCGAGATCCCGTATACCTGAAGACAGAGCTAGGATCAGACGTTTTCTTAGGTCGTAGTTTCTGTCCATGACGGCCCATTCATGAAGGGGAGGGTGTCACGAGGACATGGAGGTTTTCCCACGATGGGAATTGTGAGATGCTCCGAACCACAATGATTCCTTCTGTGGGAAAGTCGAGACATGTTGGATGGCTCCAGGACATCCCATAAGGAAGTTATCCAGAGCAGGGTTCTAAGGATGGATGCGTGGGCAGCCTGCCTCCCATTCCAGGTGTCTCATAGAGCCAAGGCAAGTTCGATCTGCTGGTTCTAGGGGAGAAACCGAGGTGGGTGTTTTGAAATGGGTGAGTTGAGGATGGGTCATAATGTGCATTTGTGTCCATGTAGACCTTGGAATGGGGTGCTAGATCCGGGGCCTTGAGGGATGTTCATAACCGGAGGTTTTGATGGAGCTCTAAAGAGTATATTTCCTATGTAGAGAAGAGAATTGTTTTGATGAGTGCCTAAGGAATCTCCCATATGCTGGTATTGGAAACCAGGCCTCTGAGGAGAGATGACTGGAATCAAAAGCAATGGATCTGATTAGGGCCTAAGTGCCCGTCCAGTTCAATCTTATTCTATGGGGATATCTGTCTCTGGGTCTGAGTGGAGGTGGTTTCCTAACTTGTGAAAGATCATCCCTGTGTGTCCTGGGCAGCCAACACAATTCGGATGGCCTGGGGGAGTTTGGAGGATTCTCCTAATCTATAGGGTTGTGGCCAATGGAAATGGCAGAATTCCCCTGGAGAGGGAAGCCACAGTCCTGAGGTGTGGCTCCAGGGGCCCCAGCTTGGATGGTGTGTGGGTCATGCCTGTGGGGACAGAATTCTGAAAACACAAACTCAGCTTAGGTTTGGGGATGTATGTATGAAGGCTCGATCTACAGACCGTGAGAATTTTCCGGGCTATGAACAAAGGGCGAGTATGTGGCGCTTGCTCAGGCTTTTGTCTCTGAATTTTGTGTCAACGGTGGCCGTGGAATTTCGGGATGTCCTCAAGGGCCATAGACAATTTTTTCTCTAGTGATATGGCCTGATCCCAAGTGGTTGGGATCATTCTGTGGATTGGAAGAGTCCTTTCTGTACATATATATATATATATATATATATATATATATATATATATATATATATATTTACCTCAGGTGTCCCACCAAAGAGGGATTCCCGAGTAGAGCCCTGAGTAGGGGTGACTAGACATCTCGAACTCGTGTTGATATTGGGGGACTGGGGCTTGGCAAGCCTCATATGTGGGCTGTTGTTCCAATCACTAAGAGGCTTTACATGAGTATAGGGCTCACGCTGAGTGTCTCAATGTGTGTTTGTGCAAATTGTGGCCCTCAGGGATAGGTGGGGCCTCATAGTCCATGCTGCTTTGTCCTACAATGAACATTGGACAACATGCCAACCACTAGGTTTCTTGCCAAGGCGAAGGAGAAGTTCTGATTCTTGCATCACGTTCACTCCTGAGCAGTGAGTGGAGATAAGGTCTAGGTTCTGAAGGTGAAAACTGAGGTTGGGTAGAGATGATGGCCTAAAGCCATTGTGGGTGTGATATGCTCTGTGTATGGCCAGCTGTCTGGGTGTTGGACTGGAGGTCTGCCCTCAGGCTGTGTCAGACAGGGCTTTAGTGCACAAGCTAGACTGTATAATTGGGGTATGGTCGAGTGGCATGCAGGTTGTTACTCATTTGGCGTTTCTGGTTAGCCCTATAGGGCAACATTTTTCTTCTGGAGGGCAGGCAGAGTGCTGCATTGTGTCTCCAGAATTGCCAATCTGGAGGGGTGTGGCCAGGATTGTGAGGAAGGAAGACTGAAAACACAAGCTAGCACGAGTTTTGGGGCCAAGAGCATGGCAGGCCCACTCTGCAGAGGCTGAATCGAGATCTCCTGCACGTGAGGACAGGGCGAGTATCACATGTTGCCTCAAGCTGGAGTTTGTGTCCATGACGGCCCCTTCCTGAAGGGGGTGGGGGCGTCATGAGTTCAGGGAGGTTTCCCTACGCTGGGAGTTGTGAGCTGCTCCAAACTTCAAAGTTTCCTTCTTCAGGACAGTCGAGTACTATTGGATGGTTCCAGGATGCCCCATACAGAAAGACTCGAGAGCAGGGGCCTAAGCATGGATGCCGAGAAACGCCAACTCACCTTCCAATTGCCTGGTCGAGACAAGGCACGCTCAATCTGCGGGCTCTTGGGTGAGCTACCCAGAAGCCTGAGTTTAAATGGACTCTCCTGAGGATGAGTCATAATGTGGGTTGGTGGCCATGGAGACCTTGGAATGTGGCAGTAGCTAAGGGACTCTGCAGGATTCTCCAACCCGAAGGGCTTGACACAACTCCAACAAGGAAGCTTCCCATGTGGAGATGACAGGTCTTCTGTCTGGTGCCTCAGGAAAGCCCCGTATGCTGGTCTTCGAACCCAGGCCTCTGAGGAGTGATACCTGGACACCAAAGCAAGAGTTCATAATAGGGCCTAGGGGCCTGTCTGGTTCAATCTTCTGTCTCTGCGGATATCTGTCTGTGTGTCTGCATGGAGGTAGTAGTTGCTCAGCTTGTGTCATAATGCCCCTATTTGTCCAGTGCGGCTTGCGGTAGTGGGATGTCCTTGGGGACCTTGAGGTTTCTACTATTTTGTAGAGTTGTGGCCAATGGAATGGGCAGTTTCTTAGGAGAGAGCCGGCACAGTTCTGTGGTGTGGCTCCAGAGACCCCAGCCTGGAGGCTGTGTGGGCCATGGCTGTGCAGACAGACATCCAAAAACCCTAACTCAGCTCAGGTTTGGGGCCGAGGTTACGGCAGGCCTGATCTACAGTCCATGAGGGGAGCTCCTCTGGATATGAAAGAAGGGTGAGAGGGAGGCCGTCGCTCAGGCTTTTGTCTCTGGATGTTTTGTCCACAATGGCCGTTTAGTGTAGGAGTTGCCTCATGGGTCGTAGAAGTCTCCCTCTCTGGTAGTTTGTCCAGCCCCCAGAGTTTGGGGTCATTCTGTGGGAACGGAAGTATCCTGTTTTGTGCTTCATGTGTCCCCCCAGTAGAGGGATTCTAGAGCATAGCAGTGGGTACTGACAACTGGAATACTCGCCCTCTGGTTAAGCCTGGGGGCCTATGGATATGACAAGCCCCATATGCAGGATCTTGGTCCAGCCACTGAGAGGCGTTACTTTAATACGGGACTCACGCTGCAGGTCACAATGCATGTCTGTGCCCTAGGCGGCCCTCAAGCACTGGCGTGGTTTTTCGGACAATGCAGGTTTTCCCACACTGAACGTTGGACAACATGCCAACCACAAGGTTTCTGGCCATGAGGAAGGAGGAATTCTAATTTCTGCATCACGTTCACCCCTGTGCAGTGATTGGAGATAAGGTCTAGGTTCTGAAGCCTGAAAACGGAGGTTGGGAAGAGATGACGACCTACAGCCATAGCGGGTCCTATGTGTCCAGTTTGGGGCCAGATGTCTGGGTGTCGTTTGGGATGTCTTGTCTCAGGCTGTGCCAGACAGGGCATTAGTATACAGGGTGGGCTGTATAATTGCTTTACAATCGAGTGGCATGCATTAGAAAATCATTTGGGGTTTCTTATTAGCAGCATAGGGCAAAGTTTTTCTTCTGGAGGGCAGGCAGAGTGCTGCATTGTGGCTTCGGAATTCCCAAACTGGAGGGCTTGTGGGCCAGGAGAGTGAGGACGGAAGTCTGAGAACACAAGCTAGGCTTAGGTTTCGAGGCAAGGACATGGCAGGCACACTCTGCAGAGCTGAATTGAGATCTCATGCGTCTGAAGTCAGGTCGAGGTTCAGACTTTGGCTCAGGTTTGAGTTTCTGTCCATGTTGGCCCCTTCAGGAAGGGGGGGCATTATGAGGCCATGGGGGTTTTCCCACTATTGGAGTTGTGAGATGCTCCAAACCGCAAGGATTCCTTCTGTGGGACAATTAAGATTTGTTGGATGGCTCCAGGACGTCTTATAAGGTATTTTTCCAGAACAGGGTTCTAAGTATGGATGCCTGGTCAGCCAGCCTCACATTCCAATTGTCTCCTAGCAACAAGAAACGTTTGATCTGCTGGCTTGGGGTAGCAACAGAGGGGGCTGAGTTGAAATGGACTATCCTGAGGATGGTCTTAATGTTGGTTTGAGTCCATGGAGACCTTGGTATGGGGCAGTGGCACCAGGGCCCTGAAGGATTCTCCTAACCAGAGGTTATGACAAAGCTCCAATGAGCAAGTTTCCATGGGGAGACGAGATTTGTTCTTATTTGTGCCTCAGGAAACCACCATATGCTGGTATTGGAAACGAGGCCTCTGAGGAGAGATGCCTGGAAACCAAAGCAATGGATCTGATTAGTGCCTAGGGGCCTGTCCGGTTAAATATTCTTCTCTGGGGACATCTGTTGTCTGAGTGGAGGTAGTTGCTCAGCTGGTTTGAGATCACCCCTGTTTGTCCTGGGCAGCCTACACTATTGGGATGGCCTCGGTGACTTTGGAGGTTTTTCCTAATTTGCAAGGTTGTGGCCAATGGAATGGGAAGAATTCCCTTGAAAGGGAAGCACAGTCCTGAGGTGTGGCTCCAGGGACCCAAGTGTTTGGACAAAAGCCTGAAAACACAAACTCCACTTAGGTTGTGGGTTGTAGGTATGGCCGGCACGATCTATAGACCGTGAGGAGACCTCTTCGGGATATGAACAAAGGGCGAATGTGAGGTGCTTGCTCATGCTTTTTTTTTTTTTTTTCTGGAAATGTGTCACCGATTGCCATGGAATGTCGGGGTGTCCTCATGGGCCATCGATGAGGCTCCCTTTCTGGGGATTTGACCCGATCCCAAGAGTTTGGGGTCATTCTGTGGGAAGGGAGGAGGCCTTTCTGGGTTTTCTTTGTTTATTTTTTTTGTTTTTTGTTTTTTTAACCTCCTGTGGACCACCAAAAGAAGGATTCCAGAGCAGAGTCGTGGCTGGGGGCAACAGGACAACCAGACCTCTGGTTAACATTGGGACCTAAGAACATGGCCAGCCCCTTATGTGGGCTCTTGGTCCAGACTCTGAGAGGCCTTCCTTGAGGATAGGTCTCACACTGAGTTTCACAATGTGTTTTTGTGCCCAAGGAGCCCCTCAAGTCAGGGCGTGGCCTAATGTACCATGCTGGTTTCTCCTACACTGAACGTTGCACAGTATGGGAACCACAAGTATTCTGGCAATGGGGAAGATGGAGTTCTAATTTCTGCAACACATTCACTCCTGGACTGTGATTGGATTTAAGGTCTAGGTTCTGAAGCCTGAAAACTGAGATTGGGAAGAGATGAAGCCCTAAGGCCATGGTGTGTCTGATGTGCTCAGTGTTCGGCCAGCTGTTGAGTGTGGGTTGGGATGTGCAGGCTCAGGCTGTGGCAGACAGGGAATTAGTTCCCAGGCTAGACTGCATCATTGGGGTGCAGTCGAGATTTGTGCAGGATGGTACTCATTTGTGGTTACTGGGTAGCCCCAGAGGGCAACGTTTTTCTTCTGGAGGGAAGACACAGTGCCACATAGTGACTCCAAAATTCCCAGACTGGAAGGCTTGTGGGCCAGGAGTGTGAGGAAAAAATTCTGAGAACACAAGCCAGACTTAGATTTCGGGGTGAGGGGACGGCAGGCACCCTCTGCAGAGATGATTCGAGATCCCGTATACCTGAAGACAGAGCTAGGATCAGACGTTTTCTTAGGTCGTAGTTTCTGTCCATGACGGACCATTCATGAAGGGGAGGGTGTCACGAGGACATGGAGGTTTTCCCACGATGGGAATTGTGAGATGCTCCGAACCACAATGATTCCTTCTGTGGGACAGTCGAGACATGTTGGATGGCTCCAGGACATCCCATAAGGAAGTTATCCAAAGCAGGGTTCTAAGGATGGATGCGTGGGCAGCCTGCCTCCCATTCCAGGTGTCTCATAGAGCCAAGGCAAGTTCGATCTGCTGGTTCTAGGGGAGAAACCGAGGTGGGTGTTTTGAAATGGGTGAGTTGAGGATGGGTCATAATGTGCATTTGTGTCCATGTAGACCTTGGAATGGGGTGCTTGATCCGGGGCCTTGAGGGATGTTCATAACCGGAGGTTTTGATGGAGCTCTAAAGAGTATATTTCCTATGTAGAGAAGAGAATTGTTTTGATGAGTGCCTAAGGAATCTCCCATATGCTGGTATTGGAAACCAGGCCTCTGAGGAGAGATGACTGGAATCAAAAGCAATGGATCTGATTAGGGCCTAAGTGCCCGTCCAGTTCAATCTTATTCTATGGGGATATCTGTCTCTGGGTCTGAGTGGAGGTGGTTTCTTAACTTGTGAAAGATCATCCCTGTGTGTCCTGGGCAGCCAACACAATTCGGATGGCCTGGGGGAGTTTGGAGGATTCTCCTAATCTATAGGGTTGTGGCCAATGGAAATGGCAGAATTCCCTGGAGACGGAAGCCACAGTCCTGAGGTGTGGCTCCAGGGGCCCCAGCTTGGATGGTGTGTGGGCCAGGACTGTGGGGACAGAAGTCTGAAAACACAAACTCAGCTTAGGTTTGGGGATGTATGTATGAAGGCTCGATCTACAGACCGTGAGAATTTTCCGGGCTATGAACAAAGGGCGAGTATGTGGCGCTTGCTCAGGGTTTTGTCTCTGGATTTTGTGTCAATGGTGGCCGTGGAATGTCGGGGTGTCCTCAAGGGCCATGGACAATTCTTTCTCTGGTCATTTGGCCTGATCACAAGTGGTTGGGATCATTCTGTGGATGGGAAGATTCCTTTCTGTATTTTTATTTTTTTACCTCAGGTGTCCCACCAAAGAGGGATTCCCGAGTAGAGCATTGAGTAGGGGTGACTAGACATCTCAAACTCTGGTTGAGATTGGGGGACTAGGGGCTTGGCAAGCCCCATATGTGGGCTGTTGTTCCAGTCACTAAGAGGCTTTACATGAGGATAGGGCTCACGCTGAGGGTCACAATGTGTGTTTGTGCAAATTGTGGCCCTCAGGGATAGGTGGGGCCTCATAGTCCATGCTGCTTCCTCCTACAATGAACATTGGACAACATGCCAACCACTAGGTTTCTTGCCAAGGCGAAGGAGAAGTTCTGATTCTTGCATCACGTTCACTCCTGAGCAGTGAGTGGAGATAAGGTCTAGGTTCTGAAGGTGAAAACTGAGGTTGGGTAGAGATGATGGCCTAAAGCCATTGTGGGTGTGATATGCTCTGTGTATGGCCAGCTGTCTGGGTGTTGGACTGGAGGTCTGCCCTCAGGCTGTGTCAGAGAGGGCTTTAGTGCACAGGCTAGACTGTATAATTGGGGTATGGTCGAGTGGCATGCAGGTTGTTACTCATTTGGCGTTTCTGGTTAGCCCTATAGGGCAACATTTTTCTTCTGGAGGGCAGGCAGAGTGCTGCATTGTGTCTCCAGAATTGCCAATCTGGAGGGGTGTGGCCAGGATTGTGAGGAAGGAAGTCTGAAAACACAAGCTAGCACGAGTTTTGGGGCCAATAGCATGGCAGGCCCACTCTGCAGAGGCTGAATCGAGATCTCCTGCACGTGAGGTCAGGGCGAGTATCAGATATTGCCTCAAGCTGGAGTTTGTGTCCATTACGGCCCCTTCCTGAAGGGGGTGGGGGCATCATGAGGCCAGGGAGGTTTCCCTACGCTGGGAGTTGTGAGCTGCTCCAAACTTCAAAGTTTCCTTCTTCAGGACAGTCGAGTATTATTGGATGCTTCCAGGATGGCCCATACAGAAAGACTCGAGAGCAGGGCCCTAAGCATGGATGCCGAGAAACGCCAACTCACCTTCCCATTGCCTGGTCGAGACAAGGCACGCTCAATCTGCGGGCTCTTGGGTGAGCTACCCAGAAGGCTGAGTTTAAATGGACTCTCCTGAGGATGAGTCATAATGTGGGTTGGTGGCCATGGAGACCTTGGAATGTGGCAGTAGCTAAGGGACTCTGCAGGATTCTCCAACCCGAAGGGCTTGACACAACTCCAACAAGGAAGCTTCCCATGTGGAGATGAGAGGTCTTCAGTCTGGTGCCTCAGGAAAGCCCCGTATGCTGGTCTTCGAACCCAGGCCTCTGAGGAGTGATACCTGGACACCAAAGCAAGAGTTCATAATAGGGCCTAGGGGCCTGTCTGGTTCAATCTTCTGTCTCTGCGGATATCTGTCTGTGTGTCTGCATGGAGGTAGTAGTTTCTCAGCTTGTGTCATAATGCCCCTATTTGTCCAGTGCGGCTTGCGGTAGTGGGATGTCCTTGGGGACCTTGAGGTTTCTACTATTTTGTAGAGTTGTGGCCAATGGAATGGGCAGTTTCTTAGGAGAGAGCAGGCACAGTTCTGTGGTGTGGCTCCAGAGACCCCAGCCTGGGTGCTGTGTGGGCCATGGCTGTGCAGACAGACATCCAAAAACCCTAACTCAGCTCAGGTTTGGGGCCGAGGTTACGGCAGGCCTGATCTACAGTCCATGAGGGGAGCTCCTCTGGATATGAAAGAAGGGTGAGAGGGAGGCAGTCGCTCAGGCTTTTGTCTCTGGATGTTTTGTGCACAATGGCCGTTTAATGTAGGAGTTGCCTCATGGGTCGTAGAAGACTCCCTCTCTGGTAGTTTGTCCAGCCCCCAAGAATTTGGGGTCATTCTGTGGGAGGGAAGTGTCCTGTTTTTTTGCTTCATGTGTCCCCCCAGTAGAGGGATTCTAGAGCATAGCAGTGGGTACTGACAACTGGAATACTCGCCCTCTGGTTAAGCCTGGGGGCCTATGGATATGACAAGCCCCATATGCAGGATCTTGGTCCAGCCACTGAGAGGCGTTACTTTAATACGGGACTCACGCTGCAGGTCACAATGCATGTGCCCTAGGCGGCCCTCAAGCACTGGCGTGGCCTTACGGACAATGCAGGTTTTCCCTCATTGAACGTTGGACTACATGCCAACCACAAGTTTTCTGGCCATGGGGAAGGAGGAATTCTAATTTCTGCATCACGTTCACCCCTGGGCAGTGATTGGAGATACGGTCTAGGTTCTGAAGCCTGAAAACCGAGGTTGGGAAGAGATGACGACCTACAGCCATAGCGGGTCCTATGTGTCCAGGTTGGGGCCAGCTGTCTGGGTGTCGTTTGGGATGTCTTGTCTCAGGCTGTGCCAGACAGGGCATTAGTATACAGGGTGGGCTGTATAATTGCTTTACAATCGAGTGGCATGCATTAGAAAATCATTTGGGGTTTCTTATTAGCAGCATAGGGCAAAGTTTTTCTTCTGGAGGGCAGGCAGAGTGCTGCATTGTGGCTTCGGAATTCCCAAACTGGAGGGTTGTGGGCCAGGAGAGTGAGGACGGAAGTCTGAGAACACAAGCTAGGCTTAGGTTTCAGGGCAAGGACATGGCAGGCACACTCTGCAGAGCTGAATTGAGATCTCATGCGTCTGAAGTCAGGTCGAGGTTCAGACTTTGGCTCAGGTTTGAGTTTCTGTCCATGTTGGCCCCTTCAGGAAGGGGGGGCATTATGAGGCCATGGGGGTTTTCCGACTTTTGGAGTTGTGAGATGCTCCAAACCGCAAGGATTCCTTCTGTGGGACAATTAAGATTTGTTGGATGGCTCCAGGACGTCTTATAAGGTATTTTTCCAGAACAGGGTTCTAAGTATGGATGCCTAGGCAGCCAGCCTCACATTCCAATTGTCTCCTAGCAACAAGAAACGTTTGATCTGCTGGCTTGGGGTAGCAACAGAGGGGGCTGAGTTGAAATGGACTTTCCTGAGGATGGTCTTAATGTTGGTTTGAGTCCATGGAGACCTTGGTATGGGGCAGTGGCACCAGGGCCCTGAAGGATTCTCCTAACCAGAGGTTATGACAAAGCTCCAATGAGCAAGTTTCCATGGGGAGACGAGATTTGTTCCTATTGGTGCCTCAGGAAACCACCATATGCTGGTATTGGAAACGAGGCCTCTGAGGAGAGATGCCTGGAAACCAAAGCAAAGGATCTGATTAGGGCCTAGGGGCCTGTCCGGTTCAATAGTCTTCTCTGGGGACATCTGTTGTCTGAGTGGAGGTAGTTGTTCAGCTGGTTTTAGATCACCCCTGTTTGTCCTGGTCGACCTACACTATTGGGATGGCCTTGGTGACTTTGGAGGTTTTTCCTAATTTGCAAGGTTGTGGCCAATGGAATGGGAAGATTTCCCTTGAAAGGGAAGCACAGTCCTGAGGTGTGGCTCCAGGGACCCAAGTGTGGAGCGTGTGTGGTCCAGGGCTATTTGGACAAAAGTCTGAAAACACAAACTCCACTTAGGTTGTGGGATGTAGGTATGGCCGGCCCGATCTATAGACCGTGAGGAGACCTCTTCGGGATATGAACAAAGGGCGAATGTGAGGTGCTTGCTCATGCTTTTTTTTTTTTTTTTTTTTTTCTGGAAATGTGTCACCGATTGCCATGGAATGTCGGGGTGTCCTCATGGGCCATCGATGAGGCTCCCTTTCTGGTGATTTGACCCGATCCCAAGAGTTTGGGGTCATTCTGTGGGAAGGGAGGAGGCCTTTCTGGGTTTTTTTGTTTATTTTATTTTATTTTTTTTTAACCTCCGGTGCACCACCAAAAGAGGGATTCCAGAGCAGATTCGTGGGTGGGGGCAACTGGACAACCAGACCTCTGGTTAACATTGGGACCTAAGAACATGGCAAGCACCACATGTGGGCTCTTGGTCCAGACACTGAGAGGCCTTCCTTGAGGATAGGTCTCACACTGAGTTTCACAATGTGGTTTTGTGCCCAAGGATCCCCTCCAGTCAGGGCGTGGCCTAAAGTACCATGCAGGTGCCTCCTACACTGAACGTTGCACAGTATGGGAACCACAAGTTTTCTGGCCATGGGGAAGATGGAGTTCTAATTTCTGCAACACTTTCACTCCTGGACTGTGATTGGATTTAAGGTCTAGGTTCTGAAGCCTGAAAACTGAGCTTGGGAAGAGATGAAGCCCTAAGGCCATGGTGTGTCTGATGTGCTCAGTGTTCGGCCAGCTGTTGAGTGTGGGTTGGGAGGTGCAGGCTCAGGCTGTGGCAGACAGGGAATAAGTGCCCAGGCTAGACTGCATCATTGGGGTGCAGTCGAGTTTCGTGCAGGATGGTACTCATTTGTGGTTACTGGGTAGCCCCAGAGGGCAACGTTTTTCTTCTGGAGGGAAGACACAGTGCCACATAGTTGTTCCAGAATTCCCAAAATGGAAGGATTGTGGGCCAGGAGTGTGAGGAAAAAATTCTGAGAACACAAGCCAGACTTAGATTTCGGGGTGAGGGGACGGCAGGCACCCTCTGCAGAGATGATTCGAGATCCCGTATACCTGAAGACAGAGCTAGGATCAGACGTTGGCTTAGGTCGGAGTTTCTGTCCATGAAGGCCTCTTCATGAAGGGGAGAGTGTCACGAGGACATGGAGGTTGTCCGACGATGGGAATTGTGAGATGCTCCAAACCACAATGATTTCTTCGGTGGGACAGTCGAGACCTGTTGGATGGCTCCAGGACATCCCATATGGAAGTTATCCAGAGCAGGGTTCTAAGGATGGATGCCTGGGCAGCCTGCCTCCCATTCCAGGTGTCTCAGAGAGCCAAGGCAAGTTCGATCTGCTGGATCTAGGGGAGCAACCCAGGCGGGTGTGTTGAAATGGGTGAGTTGAGGATGGGTCATAATGTCCATTTGTGTCGATGTAGACCTTGGAATGGGGTGCTTGATCCGGGGCCTTGAGGGATGTTCATAACCGGAGGTTTTGATGGAGCTCTAAAGAGTATGTTTCCTATGTAGCGAAGAGAATTGTTTTGATGAGTGCCTAAGGAATCTCCCATATGCTGGTATTCGAAACCAGGCCTCTGAGGAGAGATGACTGGAATCAAAAGCAATGGATCTGATTAGGGCCTAAGTTCCCGTCCAGTTCAATCTTATTCTATCGGGATATCTGTCTCTGTGTCTGAGTGGAGTTGGTTTCCTAACTTGTGAAAGATCATTCCTGTTTGTCCTGGGAAGCCAACACAATTCGGATGGCCTGGGGGAGTTTGGAGGATTCTCCTAATCTATAGGGTTGTGGCCAATGGAAATGGAAGAATTCCCCTGGAGAGGGAAGCCACAGTCCTGAGGGGTGGCTCCAGGGGCCCCAGCTTGGATGGTGTGTGGGCCAGGACTGTGGGGACAGAAGTCTGAAAACACAAACTCAGCTTAGGTTTGGGGATGTATGTATGAAGGCTCGATCTACAGACCGTGAGAATTTTCCGGGCTATGAACAAAGAGCGAGTATGTGGCGCTTGCTCAGGGTTTTGTCTCTGGATTTTGTGTCAATGGTGGCCGTGGAATGTCGGGGTGTCCTCAAGGGCCATGGACAATTCTTTCTCTGGTGATTTGGCCTGATCCCAAGTGGTTGGGATCATTCTGTGGATGGGAAGAGTCCTTTCTGTATTTTTTTTTTTTTTACCTCAGGTGTCCCACCAAAGAGGGATTCCCGAGTAGAGCCCTGAGTAGGGGTGACTAGACATCTCGAACTCTGGTTGAGATTGGGGGACTAGGGGCTTGGCAAGCCCCATATGTGGGCTGTTGTTCCAGTCACTAAGAGGCTTTACATGAGGATAGGGCTCACGCTGAGGGTCACAATGTGTGTTTGTGCACATTGTGGCCCTCAGGGATAGGTAGGGCCTCATAGTCCATGCTGCTTTCTCCTACAATGAACATTGGACAACATGCCAACCACTAGGTTTCTTGCCAAGGCGAAGGAGAAGTTCTGATTCTTGCATCACATTCACTCCTGAGCAGTGAGTGGAGATAAGGTCTAGGTTCTGAAGGTGAAAACTGAGGTTGGGTAGAGATGATGGCCTAAAGCCATTGTGGGTGTGATATGCTCTGTGTACGGCCAGCTGTCTGGGTGTTGGACTGGAGGTCTGCCCTCAGGCTGTGTCAGACAGGGCTTTAGTGCACAGGCTAGACTGTATAATTGGGGTATGGTCGAGTGGCATGCAGGTTGTTACTCATTTGGCGTTTCTGGTTAGCCCTATAGGGCAACATTTTTCTTCTGGAGGGCAGGCAGAGTGCTGCATTGTGTCTCCAGAATTGCCAATCTGGAGGGGTGTGGCCAGGATTGTGAGGAAGGAAGTCTGAAAACACAAGCTAGCACGAGTTTTGGGGCCAAGAGCATGGCAGGGCCACTCTGCAGAGGCTGAATCGAGATCTCCTGCACGTGAGGTCAGGGCGAGTATCAGATATTGCCTCAAGCAGGAGTTTGTGTCCATTACGGCCCCTTCCTGAAGGGGGTGGGGGCGTCATGAGGCCAGGGAGGTTTCCCTACGCTGGGAGTTGTGAGCTGCTCCAAACTTCAAAGTTTCCTTCTTCAGGACAGTCGAGTATTATTGGATGCTTCCAGGATGGCCCATACAGAAAGACTCGAGAGCAGGGCCCTAAGCATGGATGCCGAGAAACGCCAACTCACCTTCCCATTGCCTGGTCGAGACAAGGCACGCTCAATCTGCGGGCTCTTGGGTGAGCTACCCAGAAGGCTGAGTTTAAATGGACTCTCCTGAGGATGAGTCATAATGTGGGTTGGTGGCCATGGAGACCTTGGAATGTGGCAGTAGCTAAGGGACTCTGCAGGATTCTCCAACCCGAAGGGCTTGACACAACTCCAACAAGGAAGCTTCCCATGTGGAGATGAGAGGTCTTCAGTCTGGTGCCTCAGGAAAGCCCCGTATGCTGGTCTTCGAACCCAGGCCTCTGAGGAGTGATACCTGGACACCAAAGCAAGAGTTCATAATAGGGCCTAGGGGCCTGTCTGGTTCAATCTTCTGTCTCTGCGGATATCTGTCTGTGTGTCTGCATGGAGGTAGTAGTTTCTCAGCTTGTGTCATAATGCCCCTATTTGTCCAGTGCGGCTTGCGGTAGTGGGATGTCCTTGGGGACCTTGAGGTTTCTACTATTTTGTAGAGTTGTGGCCAATGGAATGGGCAGTTTCTTAGGAGAGAGCAGGCACAGTTCTGTGGTGTGGCTCCAGAGACCCCAGCCTGGGTGCTGTGTGGGCCATGGCTGTGCAGACAGACATCCAAAAACCCTAACTCAGCTCAGGTTTGGGGCCGAGGTTACGGCAGGCCTGATCTACAGTCCATGAGGGGAGCTCCTCTGGATATGAAAGAAGGGTGAGAGGGAGGCAGTCGCTCAGGCTTTTGTCTCTGGATGTTTTGTGCACAATGGCCGTTTAATGTAGGAGTTGCCTCATGGGTCGTAGAAGACTCCCTCTCTGGTAGTTTGTCCAGCCCCCAAGAATTTGGGGTCATTCTGTGGGAGGGAAGTGTCCTGTTTTTTTGCTTCATGTGTCCCCCCAGTAGAGGGATTCTAGAGCATAGCAGTGGGTACTGACAACTGGAATACTCGCCCTCTGGTTAAGCCTGGGGGCCTATGGATATGACAAGCCCCATATGCAGGATCTTGGTCCAGCCACTGAGAGGCGTTACTTTAATACGGGACTCACGCTGCAGGTCACAATGCATGTCTGTGCCCTAGGCGGCCCTCAAGCACTGGCGTGGTTTTTCGGACAATGCAGGTTTTCCCACACTGAACGTTGGACAACATGCCAACCACAAGGTTTCTGGCCATGAGGAAGGAGGAATTCTAATTTCTGCATCACGTTCACCCCTGTGCAGTGATTGGAGATAAGGTCTAGGTTCTGAAGCCTGAAAACCGAGGTTGGGAAGAGATGACGACCTACAGCCATAGCGGGTCCTATGTGTCCAGTTTGGGGCCAGATGTCTGGGTGTCGTTTGGGATGTCTTGTCTCAGGCTGTGCCAGACAGGGCATTAGTATACAGGGTGGGCTGTATAATTGCTTTACAATCGAGTGGCATGCATTAGAAAATCATTTGGGGTTTCTTATTAGCAGCATAGGGCAAAGTTTTTCTTCTGGAGGGCAGGCAGAGTGCTGCATTGTGGCTTCGGAATTCCCAAACTGGAGGGCTTGTGGGCCAGGAGAGTGAGGACGGAAGTCTGAGAACACAAGCTAGGCTTAGGTTTCGAGGCAAGGACATGGCAGGCACACTCTGCAGAGCTGAATTGAGATCTCATGCGTCTGAAGTCAGGTCGAGGTTCAGACTTTGGCTCAGGTTTGAGTTTCTGTCCATGTTGGCCCCTTCAGGAAGGGGGGGCATTATGAGGCCATGGGGGTTTTCCCACTATTGGAGTTGTGAGATGCTCCAAACCGCAAGGATTCCTTCTGTGGGACAATTAAGATTTGTTGGATGGCTCCAGGACGTCTTATAAGGTATTTTTCCAGAACACGGTTCTAAGTATGGATGCCTGGTCAGCCAGCCTCACATTCCAATTGTCTCCTAGCAACAAGAAACGTTTGATCTGCTGGCTTGGGGTAGCAACAGAGGGGGCTGAGTTGAAATGGACTATCCTGAGGATGGTCTTAATGTTGGTTTGAGTCCATGGAGACCTTGGTATGGGGCAGTGGCACCAGGGCCCTGAAGGATTCTCCTAACCAGAGGTTATGACAAAGCTCCAATGAGCAAGTTTCCATGGGGAGACGAGATTTGTTCTTATTTGTGCCTCAGGAAACCACCATATGCTGGTATTGGAAACGAGGCCTCTGAGGAGAGATGCCTGGAAACCAAAGCAATGGATCTGATTAGTGCCTAGGGGCCTGTCCGGTTAAATATTCTTCTCTGGGGACATCTGTTGTCTGAGTGGAGGTAGTTGCTCAGCTGGTTTGAGATCACCCCTGTTTGTCCTGGGCAGCCTACACTATTGGGATGGCCTCGGTGACTTTGGAGGTTTTTCCTAATTTGCAAGGTTGTGGCCAATGGAATGGGAAGAATTCCCTTGAAAGGGAAGCACAGTCCTGAGGTGTGGCTCCAGGGACCCAAGTGTTTGGACAAAAGCCTGAAAACACAAACTCCACTTAGGTTGTGGGTTGTAGGTATGGCCGGCACGATCTATAGACCGTGAGGAGACCTCTTCGGGATATGAACAAAGGGCGAATGTGAGGTGCTTGCTCATGCTTTTTTTTTTTTTTTTTCTGGAAATGTGTCACCGATTGCCATGGAATGTCGGGGTGTCCTCATGGGCCATCGATGAGGCTCCCTTTCTGGGGATTTGACCCGATCCCAAGAGTTTGGGGTCATTCTGTGGGAAGGGAGGAGGCCTTTCTGGGTTTTCTTTGTTTATTTTTTTTGTTTTTTGTTTTTTGTTTTTTTAACCTCCTGTGGACCACCAAAAGAAGGATTCCAGAGCAGAGTCGTGGCTGGGGGCAACAGGACAACCAGACCTCTGGTTAACATTGGGAACTAAGAACATGGCCAGCCCCTTATGTGGGCTCTTGGTCCAGACTCTGAGAGGCCTTCCTTGAGGATAGGTCTCACACTGAGTTTCACAATGTGTTTTTGTGCCCAAGGAGCCCCTCAAGTCAGGGCGTGGCCTAATGTACCATGCTGGTTTCTCCTACACTGAACATTGCACAGTATGGGAACCACAAGTATTCTGGCAATGGGGAAGATGGAGTTCTAATTTCTGCAACACATTCACTCCTGGACTGTGATTGGATTTAAGGTCTAGGTTCTGAAGCCTGAAAACTGAGGTTGGGAAGAGATGAAGCCCTAAGGCCATGGTGTGTCTGATGTGCTCAGTGTTCGGCCAGCTGTTGAGTGTGGGTTGGGATGTGCAGGCTCAGGCTGTTGCAGACAGGGAATTAGTTCCCAGGCTAGACTGCATCATTGGGGTGCAGTCGAGATTTGTGCAGGATGGTACTCATTTGTGGTTACTGGGTAGCCCCAGAGGGCAACGTTTTTCTTCTGGAGGGAAGACACAGTGCCACATAGTGACTCCAAAATTCCCAGACTGGAAGGCTTGTGGGCCAGGAGTGTGAGGAAAAAATTCTGAGAACACAAGCCAGACTTAGATTTCGGGGTGAGGGGACGGCAGGCACCCTCTGCAGAGATGATTCGAGATCCCGTATACCTGAAGACAGAGCTAGGATCAGACGTTTTCTTAGGTCGTAGTTTCTGTCCATGACGGACCATTCATGAAGGGGAGGGTGTCACGAGGACATGGAGGTTTTCCCACGATGGGAATTGTGAGATGCTCCGAACCACAATGATTCCTTCTGTGGGACAGTCGAGACATGTTGGATGGCTCCAGGACATCCCATAAGGAAGTTATCCAGAGCAGGGTTCTAAGGATGGATGCGTGGGCAGCCTGCCTCCCATTCCAGGTGTCTCATAGAGCCAAGGCAAGTTCGATCTGCTGGTTCTAGGGGAGAAACCGAGGTGGGTGTTTTGAAATGGGTGAGTTGAGGATGGGTCATAATGTGCATTTGTGTCCATGTAGACCTTGGAATGGGGTGCTTGATCCGGGGCCTTGAGGGATGTTCATAACCGGAGGTTTTGATGGAGCTCTAAAGAGTATATTTCCTATGTAGAGAAGAGAATTGTTTTGATGAGTGCCTAAGGAATCTCCCATATGCTGGTATTGGAAACCAGGCCTCTGAGGAGAGATGCCTGGAAACCAAAGCAAAGGATCTGATTAGGGCCTAGGGGCCTGTCCGGTTCAATAGTCTTCTCTGGGGACATCTGTTGTCTGAGTGGAGGTAGTTGTTCAGCTGGTTTTAGATCACCCCTGTTTGTCCTGGTCGACCTACACTATTGGGATGGCCTTGGTGACTTTGGAGGTTTTTCCTAATTTGCAAGGTTGTGGCCAATGGAATGGGAAGATTTCCCTTGAAAGGGAAGCACAGTCCTGAGGTGTGGCTCCAGGGACCCAAGTGTGGAGCGTGTGTGGTCCAGGGCTATTTGGACAAAAGTCTGAAAACACAAACTCCACTTAGGTTGTGGGATGTAGGTATGGCCGGCCCGATCTATAGACCGTGAGGAGACCTCTTCGGGATATGAACAAAGGGCGAATGTGAGGTGCTTGCTCATGCTTTTTTTTTTTTTTTTTTTTCTGGAAATGTGTCACCGATTGCCATGGAATGTCGGGGTGTCCTCATGGGCCATCGATGAGGCTCCCTTTCTGGTGATTTGACCCGATCCCAAGAGTTTGGGGTCATTCTGTGGGAAGGGAGGAGGCCTTTCTGGGTTTTTTTGTTTATTTTATTTTATTTTTTTTTAACCTCCGGTGCACCACCAAAAGAGGGATTCCAGAGCAGATTCGTGGGTGGGGGCAACTGGACAACCAGACCTCTGGTTAACATTGGGACCTAAGAACATGGCAAGCACCACATGTGGGCTCTTGGTCCAGACACTGAGAGGCCTTCCTTGAGGATAGGTCTCACACTGAGTTTCACAATGTGGTTTTGTGCCCAAGGATCCCCTCCAGTCAGGGCGTGGCCTAAAGTACCATGCAGGTGCCTCCTACACTGAACGTTGCACAGTATGGGAACCACAAGTTTTCTGGCCATGGGGAAGATGGAGTTCTAATTTCTGCAACACTTTCACTCCTGGACTGTGATTGGATTTAAGGTCTAGGTTCTGAAGCCTGAAAACTGAGCTTGGGAAGAGATGAAGCCCTAAGGCCATGGTGTGTCTGATGTGCTCAGTGTTCGGCCAGCTGTTGAGTGTGGGTTGGGAGGTGCAGGCTCAGGCTGTGGCAGACAGGGAATAAGTGCCCAGGCTAGACTGCATCATTGGGGTGCAGTCGAGTTTCGTGCAGGATGGTACTCATTTGTGGTTACTGGGTAGCCCCAGAGGGCAACGTTTTTCTTCTGGAGGGAAGACACAGTGCCACATAGTTGTTCCAGAATTCCCAAAATGGAAGGATTGTGGGCCAGGAGTGTGAGGAAAAAATTCTGAGAACACAAGCCAGACTTAGATTTCGGGGTGAGGGGACGGCAGGCACCCTCTGCAGAGATGATTCGAGATCCCGTATACCTGAAGACAGAGCTAGGATCAGACGTTGGCTTAGGTCGGAGTTTCTGTCCATGAAGGCCTCTTCATGAAGGGGAGAGTGTCACGAGGACATGGAGGTTGTCCGACGATGGGAATTGTGAGATGCTCCAAACCACAATGATTTCTTCGGTGGGACAGTCGAGACCTGTTGGATGGCTCCAGGACATCCCATATGGAAGTTATCCAGAGCAGGGTTCTAAGGATGGATGCCTGGGCAGCCTGCCTCCCATTCCAGGTGTCTCAGAGAGCCAAGGCAAGTTCGATCTGCTGGATCTAGGGGAGCAACCCAGGCGGGTGTGTTGAAATGGGTGAGTTGAGGATGGGTCATAATGTGCATTTGTGTCGATGTAGACCTTGGAATGGGGTGCTTGATCCGGGGCCTTGAGGGATGTTCATAACCGGAGGTTTTGATGGAGCTCTAAAGAGTATGTTTCCTATGTAGCGAAGAGAATTGTTTTGATGAGTGCCTAAGGAATCTCCCATATGCTGGTATTCGAAACCAGGCCTCTGAGGAGAGATGACTGGAATCAAAAGCAATGGATCTGATTAGGGCCTAAGTGCCCGTCCAGTTCAATCTTATTCTATGGGGATATCTGTCTCTGTGTCTGAGTGGAGTTGGTTTCCTAACTTGTGAAAGATCATTCCTGTTTGTCCTGGGAAGCCAACACAATTCGGATGGCCTGGGGGAGTTTGGAGGATTCTCCTAATCTATAGGGTTGTGGCCAATGGAAATGGAAGAATTCCCCTAGAGAGGGAAGCCACAGTCCTGAGGTGTGGCTCCAGGGGCCCCAGCTTGGATGGTGTGTGGGCCAGGACTGTGGGGACAGAAGTCTGAAAACACAAACTCAGCTTAGGTTTGGGGATGTATGTATGAAGGCTCGATCTACAGACCGTGAGAATTTTCCGGGCTATGAACAAAGAGCGAGTATGTGGCGCTTGCTCAGGGTTTTGTCTCTGGATTTTGTGTCAATGGTGGCCGTGGAATGTCGGGGTGTCCTCAAGGGCCATGGACAATTCTTTCTCTGGTGATTAGGCCTGATCCCAAGTGGTTGGGATCATTCTGTGGATGGGAAGAGTCCTTTCTGTATTTTTTTTTTTTTTTACCTCAGGTGTCCCACCAAAGAGGGATTCCCGAGTAGAGCCCTGAGTAGGGGTGACTAGACATCTCGAACTCTGGTTGAGATTGGGGGACTAGGGGCTTGGCAAGCCCCATATGTGGGCTGTTGTTCCAGTCACTAAGAGGCTTTACATGAGGATAGGGCTCACGCTGAGGGTCATAATGTGTGTTTGTGCACATTGTGGCCCTCAGGGATAGGTAGGGCCTCATAGTCCATGCTGCTTTCTCCTACAATGAACATTGGACAACATGCCAACCACTAGGTTTCTTGCCAAGGCGAAGGAGAAGTTCTGATTCTTGCATCACATTCACTCCTGAGCAGTGAGTGGAGATAAGGTCTAGGTTCTGAAGGTGAAAACTGAGGTTGGGTAGAGATGATGGCCTAAAGCCATTGTGGGTGTGATATGCTCTGTGTACGGCCAGCTGTCTGGGTGTTGGACTGGAGGTCTGCCCTCAGGCTGTGTCAGACAGGGCTTTAGTGCACAGGCTAGACTGTATAATTGGGGTATGGTCGAGTGGCATGCAGGTTGTTACTCATTTGGCGTTTCTGGTTAGCCCTATAGGGCAACATTTTTCTTCTGGAGGGCAGGCAGAGTGCTGCATTGTGTCTCCAAAATTGCCAATCTGGAGGGGTGTGGCCAGGATTGTGAGGAAGGAAGTCTGAAAACACAAGCTAGCACGAGTTTTGGGGCCAAGAGCATGGCAGGCCCACTCTGCAGAGGCTGAATCGAGATCTCCTGCACGTGAGATCAGGGCGAGTATCAGATATTGCCTCAAGCTGGAGTT
Source organism: Mustela nivalis (assembly GCF_964662115.1). NCBI lineage: Eukaryota > Metazoa > Chordata > Mammalia > Carnivora > Mustelidae > Mustela > Mustela nivalis. The sequence continues at coordinate 30,834 of NW_028135556.1, read as the reverse complement.
TGTGTCCATTACGGCCCCTTCCTGAAGGGGGTGGGGGCGTCATGAGGCCAGGGAGGTTTCCCTACGCTGGGAGTTGTGAGCTGCTCCAAACTTCAAAGTTTCCTTCTTCAGGACAGTCGAGTACTATTGGATGGTTCCAGGATGGCCCATACAGAAAGACTGGAGAGCAGGGCCCTAAGCATGGATGCCGAGAAACGCCAACTCACCTTCCCATTGCCTGGTCGAGACAAGGAACGCTCAATCTGCGGGCTCTTGGGTGAGCTACCCAGAAGGCTGGATTTAAATGGACTCTGCTGAGGATGAGTCATAATGTGGGTTGGTGGCCATGGAGAACTTGGAATGTGGCAGTAGCTAAGGGACTCTGCAGGATTCTCCAACCCGAAGGGCTTGACACAACTCCAACAGGAAGCTTCCCATGTGGAGATGAGAGGTCTTCTGTCTGGTGTCTCAGGAAAGCCCCGTATGCTGGTCTTCCAACCCAGGCCTCTGAGGAGTGATACCTGGACACCAAAGCAAGAGTTCATAATAGGGCCTAAGGGCCTGTCTGGTTCAATCTTCTGTCTCTGCGGATATCTGTCTGTGTGTCTGCATGGAGGTAGTAGTTGCTCAGCTTGTGTCATAATGCCCCTATTTGTCCAGTGCGGCTTGCGGTAGTGGGATTTCCTTGGGGACCTTGAGGTTTCTACTATTTTGTAGAGTGGCCAATGGAATGGGCAGTTTCTTAGGAGAGAGCAGGCACAGTTCTGTGGTGTGGCTCCAGAGACGCCAGCCTGGAGGCTGTGTGGGCCATGGCTGTGTAGACAGACAAACAAAACCCCTAACTCAGCTCAGGTTTGGGACCGAGGTTACGGCAGGCCTGATCTACAGTCCATGAGGGGAGCTCCTCTGGATATGAAAGAAGGGTGAGAGGGAGGCAGTCGCTCAGGCTTTTGTCTCTGGATGTTTTGTCCACAATGGCCGTTTAATGTAGGAGTTGCCTCATGGGTCGTAGAAGTCTCCCTCTCTGGTAGTTTGTCCAGCCCCCAAGAGTTTGGGGTCATTCTGTGGGAAGGGAAGTGTCCTGTTTTCTGCTTCATGTGTCCCCCCAGTAGAGGGATTCTAGAGCATAGCAGTGGGTACTGACAACTGGAACACTCGCCCTCTGGTTAAGCCTGGGGGCCTATGGATATGATAAGCCCCATATGCAGGATCTTGGTCCAGCCACTGAGAGGCGTTACTTTAATACGGGACTCACGCTGCAGGTCACAATGCATGTCTGTGCGCTAGGCGGCCCTCAAGCATTGGCGTGGCCTTTCGGACAATGCAGGTTTTCCCACATTGAACGTTGGACAACATGCCAACCACAAGGTTTCTGGCCATGGGGAAGGAGGAATTCTAATTTCTGCATCACGTTCACCCCTGGGAAGTGATTGGAGATAAGGTCTAGGTTCTGAAGCCTGAAAACCGAGGTTGGGAAGAGATGACGACCTACAGCAATAGCGGGTCTATGTGTCCAGGTTGGGGCCAGCTGTCTGGGTGTCGTTTGGGATGTCTTGTCTCAGGCTGTGCCAGACAGGGCATTAGTATACAGGGTGGGCTGTATAATTGCTTTACAATCGAGTGGCATGCATTAGAAAATCATTTGGGGTTTCTTATTAGCAGCATAGGGCAAAGTTTTTCTTCTGGAGGGCAGGCAGAGTGCTGCATTGTGGCTTCGGAATTCCCAAACTGGAGGGCTTGTGGGCCAGGAGAGTGAGGACGGAAGTCTGAGAACACAAGCTAGCCTTAGGTGTCGGGGCAAGGACATGGCAGGCACACTCTGCAGAGCTGAATTGAGATCTCATGCGTCTGAAGTCAGGTCGAGGTTCAGACTTTGGCTCAGGTTTGAGTTTCTGTCCATGTTGGCCCCTTCAGGAAGGGGGGGCATTAGGAGGCCATGGGGGTTTTCCCACTTTTGGAGTTGTGAGATGCTCCAAACCGCAAGGATTCCTTCTGTGGGACAATTAAGATTTGTTGGATGGCTCCAGGACGTCTTATAAGGTATTTTTCCAGAACAGGGTTCTAAGTATGGATACCTGGGCAGCCAGCCTCACATTCCAATTGTCTCCTAGCAACAAGAAACGTTTGATCTGCTGGCTTGGGGTAGCAACAGAGGGGGCTGAGTTGAAATGGACTTTCCTGAGGATGGTCTTAATGTTGGTTTGAGTCCATGGAGACCTTGGTATGGGGCAGTGGCACCAGGGCCCTGAAGGATTCTCCTAACCAGAGGTTATGACAAAGCTCCAATGAGCAAGTTTTCCATGGGGAGACGAGATTTGTTTTTATTGGTGCCTCAGGAAACCACCATATGCTGGTATTGGAAACGAGGCCTCTGAGGACAGATGCCTGGAAACCAAAGCAATGGATCTGATTAGGGCCTTGGGGCCTGTCCGGTTCAATATTCTTCTCTGGGGACATCTGTTGTCTGAGTGGAGGTAGTTGCTCAGCTGGTTTGAGATCATCCCTGTTTGTCATGGGCGGCCTACACTATTGGGATGGCCTCAGTGACTTTGGAGGTTTTTCCTAATTTGCAAGGTTGTGGCCAATGGAATGGGAAGAATTCCCTTGAAAGGGAAGCACAGTCCTGAGGTGTGGCTCCAGGGACCCAAGTGTGGAGCGTGTGTGGTCCAGGGCTATTTGGACAAAAGTCTTAAAACACAAACTCCACTTAGGTTGGGGGATGTAGGTATGGCCGGCCCGATCTATAGACCGTGAGGAGACCTCTTCGGGATATGAAAAAGGGCGAATGTGAGGTGCTTGCTCATGCTTTTTTTTTTTTTTTTTCTGGAAATGTGTCACCGATTGCCATTTAATGTCGGGGTGTCCTCATGGGCCATCGATGAGGCTACCTTTCTGGGGATTTGACCCGATCCCAAGAGTTTGGTGTCATTCTGTGGGAAGGGAGGAGGCCTTTATGGTTTTTTTTGTTTATTTTTTTTTCTTTTTTTTTTTTTTTTTTTTTTTTTTTTTTTACCTCAGGTGGACCACCAAAAGAGGGATTCCAGAGCAGTGGGTGGGGGCAACTGCACAACCAGACCGCTGGTTAACATTGGGACCTAAGAACATGGCAAGCCCCATATGTGGGCTCTTGGTCCAGACACTGAGAGGCCTTCCTTGAGGATATGTCTCACACTGAGTTTCACAATGTGTTTTTTTCCCCAAGGAGCCCCTCAAGTCAGGGGTGGCCTAATGTACCATGCTGGTTTCTCCTACACTGTACGTTGCACAGTATGGGAACCACAAGTTTTCTGGCAATGGGGAAGATGGAGTTCTAATTTCTGCAACACTTTCACTCCTGGACTGTGATTGGATTTAAGGTCTAGGTTCTGAAGCCTGAAAACTGAGTTTGGGAAGAGATGAAGCCCTAAGGCCATGGTGTGTCTGATGTGCTCAGTGTTCGGCCAGCTGTTTAGTGTGGGTTGGGAGGTGCAGGCTCAGGCTGTGGCAGACAGGGAATTAGTGCCCAGGCTAGACTGCATCACTGGGATGCAGTCGAGTTTCGTGCAGGATGGTACTCATTTGTGGTTACTGGGTAGCCCCAGAGGGCAACGTTTTTCTTCTGGAGGGAAGACACAGTGCCACATAGTGGCTCCAGAATTCTCATACTGGAAGGCTTGTGGGCCAGGAGTGTGAGGAAAAAATTCTGAGAACACAAGCCAGACTTAGATTTCGGGGTGAGGGGACGGCAGGCACCCTCTGCAGAGATGATTCAAGATCCCGTATACCTGAAGACAGAGCTAGGATCAGACGTTTTCTTAGGTCGGAGTTTCTGTCCATGATGGCCCCTTCATGAAGGGAGGGGGTCACGAGGACATGGAGGTTGTCCGACGATGGGAATTGTGAGATGCTCCAAACCACAATGATTCTTTCTGTGGGACAGTCGAGACCTGTTGTATGGCTCCAGGATATCCCATAAGGAAGTTATCCATAGCAGGGTTCTAAGGATGGATGCCTGGGCAGCCTGCCTCCCATTCCAGGTGTCTCAGAGAGCCAAGGCAAGTTCGATCTGCTGGATCTAGGGGAGCAACCGAGGCGGGTGTGTTGAAATGGGTGAGTTGAGGATGGGTCATAATGTGCATTTGTGTCGATGTAGACCTTGGAATGGGGTGCTTGATCCGGGGCCTTGAGGGATGTTCATAACCGGAGGTTTTGATGGAGCTCTAAAGAGTATGTTTCCTATGTAGCGAAGAGAATTGTTTTGATGAGTGCCTAAGGAATCTCCCATATGCTGGTATTCGAAACCAGGCCTCTGAAGAGAGATGACTGGAATCAAAAGCAATGGATCTGATTAGGGCCTAAGTGCCCGTCCAGTTCAATCTTATTCTATGGGGATATCTGTCTCTGTGTCTGAGTGGAGTTGGTTTCCTAACTTGTGAAAGATCATTCCTGTTTGTCCTGGGAAGCCAACACAATTCGGATGGCCTGGGGGAGTTTGGAGGATTCTCCTAATCTATAGGGTTGTGGCCAATGGAAATGGAAGAATTCCCCTGGAGAGGGAAGCCACAGTCCTGAGGGGTGGCTCCAGGGGCCCCAGCTTGGATGGTGTGTGGGCCAGGACTGTGGGGACAGAAGTCTGAAAACACAAACTCAGCTTAGGTTTGGGGATGTATGTATGAAGGCTCGATCTACAGACCGTGAGAATTTTCCGGGCTATGAACAAAGAGCGAGTATGTGGCGCTTGCTCAGGGTTTTGTCTCTGGATTTTGTGTCAATGGTGGCCGTGGAATGTCGGGGTGTCCTCAAGGGCCATGGACAATTCTTTCTCTGGTGATTTGGCCTGATCCCAAGTGGTTGGGATCATTCTGTGGATGGGAAGAGTCCTTTCTGTATTTTTTTTTTTTTTACCTCAGGTGTCCCACCAAAGAGGGATTCCCGAGTAGAGCCCTGAGTAGGGGTGACTAGACATCTCGAACTCTGGTTGAGATTGGGGGACTAGGGGCTTGGCAAGCCCCATATGTGGGCTGTTGTTCCAGTCACTAAGAGGCTTTACATGAGGATAGGGCTCACGCTGAGGGTCACAATGTGTGTTTGTGCACATTGTGGCCCTCAGGGATAGGTAGGGCCTCATAGTCCATGCTGCTTTCTCCTACAATGAACATTGGACAACATGCCAACCACTAGGTTTCTTGCCAAGGCGAAGGAGAAGTTCTGATTCTTGCATCACATTCACTCCTGAGCAGTGAGTGGAGATAAGGTCTAGGTTCTGAAGGTGAAAACTGAGGTTGGGTAGAGATGATGGCCTAAAGCCATTGTGGGTGTGATATGCTCTGTGTACGGCCAGCTGTCTGGGTGTTGGACTGGAGGTCTGCCCTCAGGCTGTGTCAGACAGGGCTTTAGTGCACAGGCTAGACTGTATAATTGGGGTATGGTCGAGTGGCATGCAGGTTGTTACTCATTTGGCGTTTCTGGTTAGCCCTATAGGGCAACATTTTTCTTCTGGAGGGCAGGCAGAGTGCTGCATTGTGTCTCCAGAATTGCCAATCTGGAGGGGTGTGGCCAGGATTGTGAGGAAGGAAGTCTGAAAACACAAGCTAGCACGAGTTTTGGGGCCAAGAGCATGGCAGGCCCACTCTGCAGAGGCTGAATCGAGATCTCCTGCACGTGAGGTCAGGGCGAGTATCAGATATTGCCTCAAGCTGGAGTTTGTGTCCATTACGGCCCCTTCCTGAAGGGGGTGGGGGCGTCATGAGGCCAGGGAGGTTTCCCTACGCTGGGAGTTGTGAGCTGCTCCATACTTCAAAGTTTCCTTCTTCAGGACAGTCGAGTATTATTGGATGGTTCCAGGATGGCCCATACAGAAAGACTCGAGAGCAGGGCCCTAAGCATGGATGCCGAGAAACGCCAACTCACCTTCCCATTGCCTGGTCGAGACAAGGAACGCTCAATCTGCGGGCTCTTGGGTGAGCTACCCAGAAGGCTGGATTTAAATGGACTCTGCTGAGGATGAGTCATAATGTGGGTTGGTGGCCATGGAGAACTTGGAATGTGGCAGTAGCTAAGGGACTCTGCAGGATTCTCCAACCCGAAGGGCTTGACACAACTCCAACAGGAAGCTTCCCATGTGGAGATGAGAGGTCTTCTGTCTGGTGTTTCAGGAAAGCCCCGTATGCTGGTCTTCCAACCCAGGCCTCTGAGGAGTGATACCTGGACACCAAAGCAAGAGTTCATAATAGGGCCTAAGGGCCTGTCTGGTTCAATCTTCTGTCTCTGCGGATATCTGTCTGTGTGTCTGCATGGAGGTAGTAGTTGCTCAGCTTGTGTCATAATGCCCCTATTTGTCCAGTGCGGCTTGCGGTAGTGGGATTTCCTTGGGGACCTTGAGGTTTCTACTATTTTGTAGAGTGGCCAATGGAATGGGCAGTTTCTTAGGAGAGAGCAGGCACAGTTCTGTGGTGTGGCTCCAGAGACGCCAGCCTGGAGGCTGTGTGGGCCATGGCTGTGTAGACAGACAAACAAAACCCCTAACTCAGCTCAGGTTTGGGACCGAGGTTACGGCAGGCCTGATCTACAGTCCATGAGGGGAGCTCCTCTGGATATGAAAGAAGGGTGAGAAGGAGGCAGTCGCTCAGGCTTTTGTCTCTGGATGTTTTGTCCACAATGGCCGTTTAATGTAGGAGTTGCCTCATGGGTCGTAGAAGTCTCCCTCTCTGGTAGTTTGTCCAGCCCCCAAGAGTTTGGGGTCATTCTGTGGGAAGGGAAGTGTCCTGTTTTCTGCTTCATGTGTCCCCCCAGTAGAGGGATTCTAGAGCATAGCAGTGGGTACTGACAACTGGAACACTCGCCCTCTGGTTAAGCCTGGGGGCCTATGGATATGACAAGCCCCATATGCAGGATCTTGGTCCAGCCACTGAGAGGCGTTACTTTAATACGGGACTCACGCTGCAGGTCACAATGCATGTCTGTGCCCTAGGCGGCCCTCAAGCATTGGCGTGGCCTTTCGGACAATGCAGGTTTTCCCACATTGAACGTTGGACAACATGCCAACCACAAGGTTTCTGGCCATGGGGAAGGAGGAATTCTAATTTCTGCATCACGTTCACCCCTGGGCAGTGATTGGAGATAAGGTCTAGGTTCTGAAGCCTGAAAACCGAGGTTGGGAAGAGATGACGACCTACAGCAATAGCGGGTCTATGTGTCCAGGTTGGGGCCAGCTGTCTGGGTGTCGTTTGGGATGTCTTGTCTCAGGCTGTGCCAGACAGGGCATTAGTATACAGGGTGGGCTGTATAATTGCTTTACAATCGAGTGGCATGCATTAGAAAATCATTTGGGGTTTCTTATTAGCAGCATAGGGCAAAGTTTTTCTTCTGGAGGGCAGGCAGAGTGCTGCATTGTGGCTTCGGAATTCCCAAACTGGAGGGCTTGTGGGCCAGGAGAGTGAGGACGGAAGTCTGAGAACACAAGCTAGGCTTAGGTGTCGGGGCAAGGACATGGCAGGCACACTCTGCAGAGCTGAATTGAGATCTCATGCGTCTGAAGTCAGGTCGAGGTTCAGACTTTGGCTCAGGTTTGAGTTTCTGTCCATGTTGGCCCCTTCAGGAAGGGGGGGCATTAGGAGGCCATGGGGGTTTTCCCACTTTTGGAGTTGTGAGATGCTCCAAACCGCAAGGATTCCTTCTGTGGGACAATTAAGATTTGTTGGATGGCTCCAGGACGTCTTATAAGGTATTTTTCCAGAACAGGGTTCTAAGTATGGATACCTGGGCAGCCAGCCTCACATTCCAATTGTCTCCTAGCAACAAGAAACGTTTGATCTGCTGGCTTGGGGTAGCAACAGAGGGGGCTGAGTTGAAATGGACTTTCCTGAGGATGGTCTTAATGTTGGTTTGAGTCCATGGAGACCTTGGTATGGGGCAGTGGCACCAGGGCCCTGAAGGATTCTCCTAACCAGAGGTTATGACAAAGCTCCAATGAGCAAGTTTTCCATGGGGAGACGAGATTTGTTTTTATTGGTGCCTCAGGAAACCACCATATGCTGGTATTGGAAACGAGGCCTCTGAGGACAGATGCCTGGAAACCAAAGCAATGGATCTGATTAGGGCCTTGGGGCCTGTCCGGTTCAATATTCTTCTCTGGGGACATCTGTTGTCTGAGTGGAGGTAGTTGCTCAGCTGGTTTGAGATCACCCCTGTTTGTCATGGGCGGCCTACACTATTGGGATGGCCTCAGTGACTTTGGAGGTTTTTCCTAATTTGCAAGGTTGTGGCCAATGGAATGGGAAGAATTCCCTTGAAAGGGAAGCACAGTCCTGAGGTGTGGCTCCAGGGACCCAAGTGTGGAGCGTGTGTGGTCCAGGGCTATTTGGACAAAAGTCTGAAAACACAAACTCCACTTAGGTTGGGGGATGTAGGTATGGCCGGCCCGATCTATAGACCGTGAGGAGACCTCTTCGGGATATGAACAAAGGGCGAATGTGAGGTGCTTGCTCATGCTTTTTTTTTTTTTTTTTTCTGGAAATGTGTCACCGATTGCCATGGAATGTCGGGGTGTCCTCATGGGCCATCGATGAGGCTACCTTTCTGGGGATTTGACCCGATCCCAAGAGTTTGGTGTCATTCTGTGGGAAGGGAGGAGGCCTTTATGGTTTTTTTTGTTTATTTTTTTTTCTTTTTTTTTTTTTTTTCTTTTTTTTTTTTTTTTTTTTTTTTTTACCTCAGGTGGACCACCAAAAGAGGGATTCCAGAGGAGTGGGTGGGGGCAACTGCACAACCAGACCGCTGGTTAACATTGGGACCTAAGAACATGGCAAGCCCCATATGTGGGCTCTTGGTCCAGACACTGAGAGGCCTTCCTTGAGGATATGTCTCACACTGAGTTTCACAATGTGTTTTTTTCCCCAAGGAGCCCCTCAAGTCAGGGGTGGCCTAATGTACCATGCTGGTTTCTCCTACACTGTACGTTGCACAGTATGGGAACCACAAGTTTTCTGGCAATGGGGAAGATGGAGTTCTAATTTCTGCAACACTTTCACTCCTGGACTGTGATTGGATTTAAGGTCTAGGTTCTGAAGCCTGAAAACTGAGTTTGGGAAGAGATGAAGCCCTAAGGCCATGGTGTGTCTGATGTGCTCAGTGTTCGGCCAGCTGTTTAGTGTGGGTTGGGAGGTGCAGGCTCAGGCTGTGGCAGACAGGGAATTAGTGCCCAGGCTAGACTGCATCACTGGGATGCAGTCGAGTTTCGTGCAGGATGGTACTCATTTGTGGTTACTGGGTAGCCCCAGAGGGCAACGTTTTTCTTCTGGAGGGAAGACACAGTGCCACATAGTGGCTCCAGAATTCTCATACTGGAAGGCTTGTGGGCCAGGAGTGTGAGGAAAAAATTCTGAGAACACAAGCCAGACTTAGATTTCGGGGTGAGGGGACGGCAGGCACCCTCTGCAGAGATGATTCAAGATCCCGTATACCTGAAGACAGAGCTAGGATCAGACGTTTTCTTAGGTCGGAGTTTCTGTCCATGATGGCCCCTTCATGAAGGGAGGGGGTCACGAGGACATGGAGGTTGTCCGACGATGGGAATTGTGAGATGCTCCAAACCACAATGATTCTTTCTGTGGGACAGTCGAGACCTGTTGTATGGCTCCAGGATATCCCATAAGGAAGTTATCCATAGCAGGGTTCTAAGGATGGATGCCTGGGCAGCCTGCCTCCCATTCCAGGTGTCTCAGAGAGCCAAGGCAAGTTCGATCTGCTGGATCTAGGGGAGCAACCGAGGCGGGTGTGTTGAAATGGGTGAGTTGAGGATGGGTCATAATGTGCATTTGTGTCGATGTAGACCTTGGAATGGGGTGCTTGATCCGGGGCCTTGAGGGATGTTCATAACCGGAGGTTTTGATGGAGCTCTAAAGAGTATGTTTCCTATGTAGCGAAGAGAATTGTTTTGATGAGTGCCTAAGGAATCTCCCATATGCTGGTATTCGAAACCAGGCCTCTGAAGAGAGATGACTGGAATCAAAAGCAATGGATCTGATTAGGGCCTAAGTGCCCGTCCAGTTCAATCTTATTCTATGGGGATATCTGTCTCTGTGTCTGAGTGGAGTTGGTTTCCTAACTTGTGAAAGATCATTCCTGTTTGTCCTGGGAAGCCAACACAATTCGGATGGCCTGGGGGAGTTTGGAGGATTCTCCTAATCTATAGGGTTGTGGCCAATGGAAATGGAAGAATTCCCCTGGAGAGGGAAGCCACAGTCCTGAGGGGTGGCTCCAGGGGCCCCAGCTTGGATGGTGTGTGGGCCAGGACTGTGGGGACAGAAGTCTGAAAACACAAACTCAACTTAGGTTTGGGGATGTATGTATGAAGGCTCGATCTACAGACCGTGAGAATTTTCCGGGCTATGAACAAAGAGCGAGTATGTGGCGCTTGCTCAGGGTTTTGTCTCTGGATTTTGTGTCAATGGTGGCCGTGGAATGTCGGGGTGTCCTCAAGGGCCATGGACAATTCTTTCTCTGGTGATTTGGCCTGATCCCAAGTGGTTGGGATCATTCTGTGGATGGGAAGAGTCCTTTCTGTATTTTTTTTTTTTTTTACCTCAGGTGTCCCACCAAAGAGGGATTCCCGAGTAGAGCCCTGAGTAGGGGTGACTAGACATCTCGAACTCTGGTTGAGATTGGGGGACTAGGGGCTTGGCAAGCCCCATATGTGGGCTGTTGTTCCAGTCACTAAGAGGCTTTACATGAGGATAGGGCTCACGCTGAGGGTCACAATGTGTGTTTGTGCACATTGTGGCCCTCAGGGATAGGTAGGGCCTCATAGTCCATGCTGCTTTCTCCTACAATGAACATTGGACAACATGCCAACCACTAGGTTTCTTGCCAAGGCGAAGGAGAAGTTCTGATTCTTGCATCACATTCACTCCTGAGCAGTGAGTGGAGATAAGGTCTAGGTTCTGAAGGTGAAAACTGAGGTTGGGTAGAGATGATGGCCTAAAGCCATTGTGGGTGTGATATGCTCTGTGCACGGCCAGCTGTCTGGGTGTTGGACTGGAGGTCTGCCCTCAGGCTGTGTCAGACAGGGCTTTAGTGCACAGGCTAGACTGTATAATTGGGGTATGGTCGAGTGGCATGCAGGTTGTTACTCATTTGGCGTTTCTGGTTAGCCCTATAGGGCAACATTTTTCTTCTGGAGGGCAGGCAGAGTGCTGCATTGTGTCTCCAGAATTGCCAATCTGGAGGGGTGTGGCCAGGATTGTGAGGAAGGAAGTCTGAAAACACAAGCTAGCACGAGTTTTGGGGCCAAGAGCATGGCAGGCCCACTCTGCAGAGGCTGAATCGAGATCTCCTGCACGTGAGGTCAGGGCGAGTATCAGATATTGCCTCAAGCTGGAGTTTGTGTCCATTACGGCCCCTTCCTGAAGGGGGTGGGGGCGTCATGAGGCCAGGGAGGTTTCCCTAAGCTGGGAGTTGTGAGCTGCTCCAAACTTCAAAGTTTCCTTCTTCAGGACAGTCGAGTATTATTGGATGGTTCCAGGATGGCCCATACAGAAAGACTCGAGAGCAGGGCCCTAAGCATGGATGCCGAGAAACGCCAACTCACCTTCCCATTGCCTGGTCGAGACAAGGAACGCTCAATCTGCGGGCTCTTGGGTGAGCTACCCAGAAGGCTGAATTTAAATGGACTCTGCTGAGGATGAGTCATAATGTGGGTTGGTGGCCATGGAGAACTTGGAATGTGGCAGTAGCTAAGGGACTCTGCAGGATTCTCCAACCCGAAGGGCTTGACACAACTCCAACAGGAAGCTTCCCATGTGGAGATGAGAGGTCTTCTGTCTGGTGTCTCAGGAAAGCCCCGTATGCTGGTCTTCCAACCCAGGCCTCTGAGGAGTGATACCTGGACACCAAAGCAAGAGTTCATAATAGGGCCTAAGGGCCTGTCTGGTTCAATCTTCTGTCTCTGCGGATATCTGTCTGTGTGTCTGCATGGAGGTAGTAGTTGCTCAGCTTGTGTCATAATGCCCCTATTTGTCCAGTGCGGCTTGCGGTAGTGGGATTTCCTTGGGGACCTTGAGGTTTCTACTATTTTGTAGAGTGGCCAATGGAATGGGCAGTTTCTTAGGAGAGAGCAGGCACAGTTCTGTGGTGTGGCTCCAGAGACGCCAGCCTGGAGGTTGTGTGGGCCATGGCTGTGTAGACAGACAAACAAAACCCCTAACTCAGCTCAGGTTTGGGACCGAGGTTACGGCAGGCCTGATCTACAGTCCATGAGGGGAGCTCCTCTGGATATGAAAGAAGGGTGAGAGGGAGGCAGTCGCTCAGGCTTTTGTCTCTGGATGTTTTGTCCACAATGGCCGTTTAATGTAGGAGTTGCCTCATGGGTCGTAGAAGTCTCCCTCTCTGGAGGTTTGTCCAGCCCCCAAGAGTTTGGGGTCATTCTGTGGGAAGGGAAGTGTCCTGTTTTCTGCTTCATGTGTCCCCCCAGTAGAGGGATTCTAGAGCATATCAGTGGGTACTGACAACTGGAACACTCGCCCTCTGGTTAAGCCTGGGGGCCTATGGATATGACAGCCCCATATGCAGGATCTTGGTCCAGCCACTGAGAGGCGTTACTTTAATACGGGACTCACGCTGCAGGTCACAATGCATGTCTGTGCGCTAGGCGGCCCTCAAGCATTGGCGTGGCCTTTCGGACAATGCAGGTTTTCCCACATTGAACGTTGGACAACATGCCAACCACAAGGTTTCTGGCCATGGGGAAGGAGGAATTCTAATTTCTGCAGCACGTTCACCCCTGGGCAGTGATTGGAGATAAGGTCTAGGTTCTGAAGCCTGAAAACCGAGGTTGGGAAGAGATGACGACCTACAGCAATAGCGGGTCTATGTGTCCAGGTTGGGGCCAGCTGTCTGGGTGTCGTTTGGGATGTCTTGTCTCAGGCTGTGCCAGACAGGGCATTAGTATACAGGGTGGGCTGTATAATTGCTTTACAATCGAGAGGCATGCATTAGAAAATCATTTGGGGTTTCTTATTAGCAGCATAGGGCAAAGTTTTTCTTCTGGAGGGCAGGCAGAGTGCTGCATTGTGGCTTCGGAATTCCCAAACTGGAGGGCTTGTGGGCCAGGAGAGTGAGGACGGAAGTCTGAGAACACAAGCTAGGCTTAGGTGTCGGGGCAAGGACATGGCAGGCACACTCTGCAGAGCTGAATTGAGATCTCATGCGTCTGAAGTCAGGTCGAGGTTCAGACTTTGGCTCAGGTTTGAGTTTCTGTCCATGTTGGCCCCTTCAGGAAGGGGGGGCATTAGGAGGCCATGGGGGTTTTCCCACTTTTGGAGTTGTGAGATGCTCCAAACCGCAAGGATTCTTTCTGTGGGACAATTAAGATTTGTTGGATGGCTCCAGGACGTCTTATAAGGTATTTTTCCAGAACAGGGTTCTAAGTATGGATGCCTGGGCAGCCAGCCTCACATTCCAATTGTCTCCTAGCAACAAGAAACGTTTGATCTGCTGGCTTGGGGTAGCAACAGAGGGGGCTGAGTTGAAATGGACTTTCCTGAGGATGGTCTTAATGTTGGTTTGAGTCCATGGAGACCTTGGTATGGGGCAGTGGCACCAGGGCCCTGAAGGATTCTCCTAACCAGAGGTTATGACAAAGCTCCAATGAGCAAGTTTTCCATGGGGAGACGAGATTTGTTTTTATTGGTGCCTCAGGAAACCACCATATGCTGGTATTGGAAACGAGGCCTCTGAGGACAGATGCCTGGAAACCAAAGCAATGGATCTGATTAGGGCCTTGGGGCCTGTCCGGTTCAATATTCTTCTCTGGGGACATCTGTTGTCTGAGTGGAGGTAGTTGCTCAGCTGGTTTGAGATCACCCCTGTTTGTCATGGGCGGCCTACACTATTGGGATGGCCTCAGTGACTTTGGAGGTTTTTCCTAATTTGCAAGGTTGTGGCCAATGGAATGGGAAGAATTCCCTTGAAAGGGAAGCACAGTCCTGAGGTGTGGCTCCAGGGACCCAAGTGTGGAGCGTGTGTGGTCCAGGGCTATTTGGACAAAAGTCTTAAAACACAAACTCCACTTAGGTTGGGGGATGTAGGTATGGCCGGCCCGATCTATAGACCGTGAGGAGACCTCTTCGGGATATGAACAAAGGGCGAATGTGAGGTGCTTGCTCATGCTTTTTTTTTTTTTTTTCTGGAAATGTGTCACCGATTGCCATGGAATGTCGGGGTGTCCTCATGGGCCATCGATGAGGCTACCTTTCTGGGGATTTGACCCGATCCCAAGAGTTTGGTGTCATTCTGTGGGAAGGGAGGAGGCCTTTATGGTTTTTTTTGTTTATTTATTTTTCTTTTTTTGTTTTTTTTTTTTTTTTTTTTACCTCAGGTGGACCACCAAAAGAGGGATTCCAGAGCAGAGTCGTGGGTGGGGGCAACTGCACAACCAGACCGCTGGTTAACATTGGGACCTAAGAACATGGCAAGCCCCATATGTGGGCTCTTGGTCCAGACACTGAGAGGCCTTCCTTGAGGATATGTCTCACACTGAGTTTCACAATGTGTTTTTTTCCCCAAGGAGCCCCTCAAGTCAGGGGTGGCCTAATGTACCATGCTGGTTTCTCCTACACTGTACGTTGCACAGTATGGGAACCACAAGTTTTCTGGCAATGGGGAAGATGGAGTTCTAATTTCTGCAACACTTTCACTCCTGGACTGTGATTGGATTTAGGGTCTAGGTTCTGAAGCCTGAAAACTGAGTTTGGGAAGAGATGAAGCCCTAAGGCCATGGTGTGTCTGATGTGCTCAGTGTTCGGCCAGCTGTTTAGTGTGGGTTGGGAGGTGCAGGCTCAGGCTGTGGCAGACAGGGAATTAGTGCCCAGGCTAGACTGCATCACTGGGATGCAGTTGAGTTTCGTGCAGGATGGTACTCATTTGTGGTTACTGGGTAGCCCCAGAGGGCAACGTTTTTCTTCTGGAGGGAAGACACAGTGCCACATAGTGGCTCCAGAATTCTCATACTGGAAGGCTTGTGGGCCAGGAGTGTGAGGAAAAAATTCTGAGAACACAAGCCAGACTTAGATTTCGGGGTGAGGGGACGGCAGGCACCCTCTGCAGAGATGATTCAAGATCCCGTATACCTGAAGACAGAGCTAGGATCAGACGTTTTCTTAGGTCGGAGTTTCTGTCCATGATGGCCCCTTCATGAAGGGAGGGGGTCACGAGGACATGGTGGTTGTCCGACGATGGGAATTGTGAGATGCTCCAAACCACAATGATTCTTTCTGTGGGACAGTCGAGACCTGTTGTATGGCTCCAGGATATCCCATAAGGAAGTTATCCATAGCAGGGTTCTAAGGATGGATGCCTGGGCAGCCTGCCTCCCATTCCAGGTGTCTCATAGAGCCAAGGCAAGTTCGATCTGCTGGATCTAGGGGAGCAACCGAGGCGGGTGTGTTGAAATGGGTGAGTTGAGGATGGGTCATAATGTGCATTTGTGTCGATGTAGACCTTGGAATGGGGTGCTTGATCCGGGGCCTTGAGGGATGTTCATAACCGGAGGTTTTGATGGAGCTCTAAAGAGTATGTTTCCTATGTAGAGAAGAGAATTGTTTTGATGAGTGCCTAAGGAATCTCCCATATGCTGGTATTCGAAACCAGGCCTCTGAGGAGAGATGACTGGAATCAAAAGCAATGGATCTGATTAGGGCCTCAGTGCCCGTCCAGTTCAATCTTACTCTATGGGGATATCTGTCTCTGTGTCTGAGTGGAGGTGGTTTCCTAACTTGTGAAAGATCATCCCTGTTTGTCCTGGGCAGCCAACACAATTCGGATGGCATGGGGGAGTTTGGAGGATTCTCCTAATCTATAGGGTTGTGGCCAATGGAAATGGCAGAATTCCCCTGGAGAGGGAAGTCACAGTCCTGAGGTGTGGCTCCAGGGGCCCCAACTTGGATGGTGTGTGGGCCAGGACTGTGGGGACAGAAGACTGAAAACACAAACTCAGCTTAGGTTTGGGGATGTATGTATGAAGGCTCGATCTACAGACCGTGAGAATTTTCCGGGGTATGAACAAAGGGCGAGTATGTGTCGCTTTCTCAGGCTTTTGTCTCTGGATTTTGTGTCAATGGTGGCCGTGGAATGTCGGGGTGTCCTCAATGGCCATGGACAATTCTTTCTCTGGTGATTTGGCCTGATCCCAAGCGGTTGGGATCATTCTGTGTATGGGAAGAGTCCATTCTGTATTTTTTTTTTTTTTACCTCAGGTGTCCCACCAAAGAGGGATTCCAGAGTAGAGCCCTGAGTAGGGGTGACTAGACATCTCGAACTCTGGTTGAGATTGGGGGACTAGGGGCTTGGCAAGCCCCATATGTGGGCTGTGTTCCAGTCACTAAGAGGCTTTACATGAGGATAGGGCTCACGCTGAGGGTCACAATGTGTGTTTGTGCAAATTGTGGCCCTCAGGGATAGGTGGGGCCTCATAGTCCATGGTGCTTTCTCCTACAATGAACATTGGACAACATGCCAACCACTAGGTTTCTTGCCAAGGCGAAGGAGAAGTTCTGATTTTTGCATCACGTTCACTCCTGAGCAGTGAGTGCAGATAAGGTCTAGGTACTGAAGGTGAAAACTGAGTTTGGATATAGATGATGTCCTAAAGCCATTGTGGGTGTGATATGCTCTGTGTATGGCCAGCTGTCTGGGTGTTGGACTGGAGTTCTGCCCTCAGGCTGTGTCATAGAGGGCTTTGGAGCACAGGCTAGACTGTATAATTGGGGTATGGTCGAGTGGCATGCAGGTTGTTACTCATTTGGCATTTCTGGTTAGCCCTATAGGGCAACATTTTTCTTCTGGAGGGCAGGCAGAGTGCTGCATTGTGTCTCCAGAATTGCCAAACTGGAGGGGTGTGGTCAGGATTGTGAGGAAGTAAGTCTGAAAACACAAGCTAGCACGAGTTTTGGGGCCAAGAGCATGGCAGGCCCACTCTGCAAGGCTGTATCGAGATCTCCTGCAGGTGAGGTCAGGGCGATTATCAGATGTTGCCTCAACTGGAGTTTGTGTCCATGACGGCCCCTTCCTGAAGGGGGTGGGGGCGTCATGAGTTCAGGGAGGTTTCCCTACGCTGGGAGTTGTGAGCTGCTCCCAACTTCAAAGTTTCCTTCTTCAGGACAGTCGAGTACTATTGGATGGTTCCAGGATGCCCCATACAGAAAGACTCGAGAGCAGGTGCCTAAGCATGGATGCCGAGAAACGCCAACTCACCTTCCCATTGCTTGGTCCAGACAAGGCACGCTCAATCTGCGGGCTCTTGGGTGAGCTACCTAGAAGGCTGAGTTTAAATGGACTCTGCCGAGGATGAGTCATAATGTGGGTTGTTGGCCATGGAGACCTTGGAATGTGGCAGTAGTTAAGGTACTCTGCAGGATTCTCCAACCCGAAGGGCTTGACACAACTCCAACAAGGAAGCTTCCCATGTGGAGATGAGAGGTCTTCTGTCTTGTGCCTCAGGAAAGCCCCATATGCTGGTCTTCGAACCCAGGCCTCTGAGGAGTGATACCTGGACACCAAAGCAAGAGTTCATAATAGGGCCTAGGGGCCTGTCTGGTTCAATCTTCTGTCTCTGCGGATATCTGTCTGTGTGTCTGCATGGAGGTAGTAGTTGCTCAGCTTGTGTCATAATGCCCCTATTTGTCCAGTGCGGCTTGCGGTAGTGGGATGTCCTTGGGGACCTTGAGGTTTCTACTATTTTGTAGAGTTGTGGCCAATGGAATGGGCAGTTTCTTAGGAGAGAGCAGGCACAGTTCTGTGGTGTAGCTCCAGAGACCCCAGCCTGGAGGCTGTGGGGCCATGGCTGTGCAGACAGACATCCAAAAACCCTAACTCAGCTCAGGTTTGGGGCCGAGGTTATGGCAGGCCTGATCTACAGTCCATGAGGGGAGCTCCTCTGGATATGAAAGAAGGGTGAGAGGGAGGTAGTCGCTCAGGCTTTTGTCTCTGGATGTTTTGTCCACAATGGCCGTTTAATGTAGGAGTTACCTCATGGGTCGTAGAAGTCTCCCTCTCTGGTAGTTTGTCCAGCCCCCAAGAGTTTGGGGTCATTCTGTGGGAAGGGAAGTGTCCTGTTTTCTGCTTCATGTGTCCCCCCAGTAGAGGGATTCTAGAGCATAGCAGTGGGTACTGACAACTGGAATACTCGCCCTCTGGTTAAGCCTGGGAGCCTATGAATATGACAAGCCCCATATGCAGGATCTTGGTCCAGCCACTGAGAGGCGTTACTTTAATACGGGACTCACGCTGCAGGTCACAATGCATGTCTGTGCCCTAGGCGGCCCTCAAGCACTGGCGTGGCCTTTCGGACAATGCAGGTTTTCCCACATTGAACGTTGGACAACATGCCAACCACAAGGTTTCTGGCCATGGGGAAGGAGGAATTCTAATTTCTGCAGCACGTTCACCCCTGGGCAGTGATTGGAGATAAGGTCTAGGTTCTGAAGCCTGAAAACCGAGGTTGGGAAGAGATGACGACCTACAGCCATAGCGGGTCCTATGTGTCCAGGTTGGGGCCAGCTGTCTGGGTGTCGTTTGGGATGTCTTGTCTCAGGCTGTGCCAGACAGGGCATTAGTATACAGGGTGGGCTGTATAATTCCTTTACAATCGAGTGGCATGCATTAGAAAATCATTTGGGGTTTCTTATTAGCAGCATAGGGCAAAGTTTTTCTTCTGGAGGGCAGGCAGAGTGCTGCATTGTGGCTTCGGAATTCCCAAACTGGAGGGCTTGTGGGCCAGGAGAGTGAGGACGGAAGTCTGAGAACACAAGCTAGGCTTAGGTTTCGGGGCAAGGACATGGCAGGCACACTCTGCAGAGCTGAATTGAGATCTCATGCGTCTGAAGTCAGGTCGAGGTTCAGACTTTGGCTCAGGTTTGAGTTTCTGTCCATGTTGGCCCCTTCAGGAAGGGGGGGCATTATGAGGCCATGGGGGTTTTCCCACTATTGGAGTTGTGAGATGCTCCAAACCGCAAGGATTCCTTCTGTGGGACAATTAAGATTTGTTGGATGGCTCCAGGACGTCTTATAAGGTATTTTTCCAGAACAGGGTTCTAAGTATGGATGCCTGGGCAGCCAGCCTCACATTCCAATTGTCTCCTAGCAACAAGAAACGTTTGATCTGCTGGCTTGGGGTAGCAACAGAGGGGGCTGAGTTGAAATGGACTTTCCTGAGGATGGTCTTAATGTTGGTTTGAGTCCATGGAGACCTTGGTATGGGGCAGTGGCACCAGGGCCCTGAAGGATTCTCCTAACCAGAGGTTATGACAAAGCTCCAATGAGCAAGTTTTCCATGGGGAGACGAGATTTGTTCTTATTTGTGCCTCGGGAAACCACCATATGCTGGTATTGGAAACGAGGCCTCTGATTACAGATGCCTGGAAACCAAAGCAATGGATCTGATTAGGGCCTAGGGGCCTGTCCGGTTCAATATTCTTCTCTGGGGACATCTGTTGTCTGAGTGGAGGTAGTTGCTCAGCTGGTTTGAGATCACCCCTGTTTGTCCTGGGCAGCCTACACTATTGGGATGGCCTCGGTGACTTTTGAGGTTTTTCCTAATTTGCAAGGTTGTGGCCAATGGAATGGGAAGAATTCCCTTGAAAGGGAAGCACAGTCCTGAGGCGTGGCTCCAGGGACCCAAGTGTGGAGCGTGTGTGGTCCAGGCCTGTGGGGACAGAAGTCTGAAAACACAAACTCAGCTTAGGTTTGGGGATGTATGTATGAAGGCTCGATCTACAGACCGTGAGAATTTTCTGGGCTATGAACAAAGGGCGAGTATGTGGCGCTTGCTCAGGGTTTTGTCTCTGGATTTTGTGTCAATGGTGGCCGTGGAATGTCGGGGTGTCCTCAAGGGCCATGGACAATTCTTTCTCTGGTGATTTGGCCTGATCCCAAGTTGTTGGGATCATTCTGTGGATGGGAAGAGTCCTTTCTGTATTTTTTTTTTACCTCAAGTGTCCCACCAAAGAGGGATTCCTGAGTAGAGCCCTGAGTAGGGGTGACTAGACATCTCGAACTCTGGTTGAGATTGGGGGACTAGGGGCTTGGCAAGCCCCATATGGGGGCTGTTGTTCCAGTCACTAAGAGGCTTTACATGAGGATAGGGCTCACGCTGAGGGTCACAATGTGTATTTGTGCACATTGTGGCCCTCAGGGATAGGTGGGGCCTCATTGTCCATGCTGCTTTCTCCTACAATGAACATTGGACAACATGCCAACCACTAGGTTTCTTGCCAAGGCGAAGGAGAAGTTCTGATTCTTGCATCACGTTCACTCCTGAGCAGTGAGTGGAGATAAGGTCTAGGTTCTGAAGGTGAAAACTGAGGTTGGGTAGAGATGATGGCCTAAAGCCATTGTGGGTGTGATATGCTCTGTGTATGGCCAGCTGTCTGGGTGTTGGACTGGAGGTCTGCCCTCACGATGTGTCAGACAGGGCTTTAGTGCACAGGCTAGACTGTATAATTGGGGTATGGTCGAGTGGCATGCAGGTTGTTACTCATTTGGCGTTTCTGGTTAGCCCTATAGGGCAACATTTTTCTTCTGGAGGGCGGGCAGAGTGCTGCATTGTGTCTCCAGAATTGCCAAACTGGAGGGGTGTGGCCAGGATTGTGAGGAAGGAAGTCTGTAAACACAAGCTAGCACGAGTTTTGGGGCCAAGAGCATGGCAGGCCCACTCTGCAGAGGCTGAATCGAGATCTCCTGCACGTGAGGTCAGGGCGATTATCAGATGTTGCCTCAAGCTGGAGTTTGTGTCCATGACGGCCCCTTCCTGAAGGGGGTGGGGGCGTCATGAGTCCAGGGAGGTTTCCCTACTCTGGGAGTTGTGAGCTGCTCCAAACTTCAAAGTTTCCTTCTTCAGGACAGTCGAGTACTATTGGATGGTTCCAGGATGCCCCATACAGAAAGACTCAGAGCAGGGGCCTAAGCATGGATGCCGAGAAACGCCAACTCACCTTCCCATTGCTTGGTCGAGACAAGGCACGCTCAATCTGCGGGCTCTTGGGTGAGCTACCCAGAAGGCCGAGTTTAATGGACTCTGCCGAGGATGAGTCATAATGTGGGTTGGTGGCCATGGAGACCTTGGAATGTGGCAGTAGTTAAGGGACTCTGCAGGATTCTCCAACCCGAAGGGCTTGACACAACTCCAACAAGGAAGATTCCCATGTGGAGATGAGAGGTCTTCCGTCTGGTGCCTCATGTAAGCCCCGTATGCTGGTTTTCGAACCCAGGCCTCTGAGGAGTGATACCTGGACACCAAAGCAAGAGTTCATAATAGGGCCTAGGGGCCTGTCTGGTTCAATCTTCTGTCTCTGCGGATATCTGTCTGTGTGTCTGCATGGAGGTAGTAGTTGCTCAGCTTGTGTCATAATGCCCCTATTTGTCCAGTGCAGCTTGCGGTAGTGGGATGTCCTTGGGGACCTTGAGGTTTCTACTATTTTGTAGAGTTGTGGCCAATGGAATGGGCAGTTTCTTAGGAGAGAGCAGGCACAGTACTGTGGTGTAACTCCAGAGACCCCAGCCTGGAGGTTGTGTGGGCCATGGCTGTGCAGACAGACATCCAAAAACCCTAACTCAGCTCAGGTTTGGGGCCGAGGTTACGGCAGGCCTGATCTACAGTCCATGAGGGGAGCTCCTCTGGATATGAAAGAAGGGTGAGAGGGAGGCAGTCGCTCAGGCTTTTGTCTCTGGATGTTTTGTCCACAATGGCCGTTTAATGTAGGAGTTGCCTCATGGGTCGTAGAAGTCTCCCTCTCTGGTAGTTTGTCCAGCCCCCAAGAGTTTGGGGTCATTCTGTGGGAAGGGAAGTGTCCTGTTTTCTGCTTCATGTGTCCCCCCAGTAGAGGGATTCTAGAGCATAGCAGTGGGTACTGACAACTGGAATACTCGCCCTCTGGTTAAGCCTGGGGTCCTATGGATATGACAAGCCCCATATGCAGGATCTTGGTCCAGCCACTGAGAGGCGTTACTTTAATACGGGACTCACGCTGCAGGTCACAATGCATGTCTGTGCCCTAGGCGGCCCTCAAGCACTGGCGTGGTTTTTCGGACAATGCAGGTTTTCCCACACTGAACGTTGGACAACATGCCAACCACAAGGTTTCTGGCCATGGGGAAGGAGGAATTCTAATTTCTGCAGCACGTTCACCCCTGGGCAGTGATTGGAGATAAGGTCTAGGTTCTGAAGCCTGAAAACCGAGGTTGGGAAGAGATGACGACCTACAGCCATAGCGGGTCCTATGTGTCCAGGTTGGGGCCAGCTGTCTGGGTGTCGTTTGGGATGTCTTGTCTCAGGCTGTGCCAGACAGGGCATTAGTATACAGGGTGGGCTGTATAATTGCTTTACAATCGAGTGGCATGCATTAGAAAATCATTTGGGGTTTCTTATTAGCAGCATAGGGCAAAGTTTTTCTTCTGGAGGGCAGGCAGAGTGCTGCATTGTGGCTTCGGAATTCCCAAACTGGAGGGCTTGTGGGCCAGGAGAGTGAGGACGGAAGTCTGAGAACACAAGCTAGGCTTAGGTGTCGGGGCAAGGACATGGCAGGCACACTCTGCAGAGCTGAATTGACATCTCATACATCTGAAGTCAGGTCGAGGTTCAGACTTTGGCTCAGGTTTGAGTTTCTGTCCATGTTGGCCCCTTCAGGAAGGGGGGGCATTAGGAGGCCATGGGGGTTTTCCCACTATTGGAGTTGTGAGATGCTCCAAACCGCAAGGATTCCTTCTGTGGGACAATTAAGATTTGTTGGATGTCTCCAGGACGTCTTATAAGGTATTTTTCCAGAACAGGGTTCTAAGTATGGATACCTGGGCAGCCAGCCTCACATTCCAATTGTCTCCTAGCAACAAGAAACGTTTGATCTGCTGGCTTGGGGTAGCAACAGAGGGGGCTGAGTTGAAATGGACTTTCCTGAGGATGGTCTTAATGTTGGTTTGAGTCCATGGAGACCTTGGTATGGGGCAGTGGCACCAGGGCCCTGAAGGATTCTCCTAACCAGAGGTTATGACAAAGCTCCAATGAGCAAGTTTTCCATGGGGAGACGAGATTTGTTCTTATTTGTGCCTCGGGAAACCACCATATGCTGGTATTGGAAACGAGGCCTCTGTGGACAGATGCCTGGAAACCAAAGCAATGTATCTGATTAGGGCCTAGGGGCCTGTCCGGTTCAATATTCTTCTCTTGGGACATCTGTTGTCTGAGTGGAGGTAGTTGCTCAGCTGGTTTGAGATCACCCCTGTTTGTCCTAGGCAGCCTACACTATTGGGATGGCCTCAGTGACTTTGGAGGTTTTTCCAAATTTGCAAGGTTGTGGCCAATGGAATGGGAATAATTCCCTTGAAAGGGAAGCACAGTCCTGAGGTGTGGCTCCAGGGACCCAAGTGTGGAGAGTGTGTGGTCCAGGCCTGTGGGGACAGAAGTCTGAAAACACAAACTCAGCTTAGGTTTGGGGATGTATGTATAAAGGCTCGATCTACAGACCGTGAGAATTTTCCGGGCTATGAACAAAGGGCGAGTATGTGGCGCTTGCTCAGGGTTTTGTCTCTGGATTTTGTGTCAATGGTGGCCGTGGAATGTCGGGGTGTCCTCAAGGGCCATGGACAATTCTTTCTCTGGTGATTTGGCCTGATCCCAAGTGGTTTGGATCATTCTGTGGATGGGAAGATTCCTTTCTGTATTTTTTTTTTTACCTCAAGTGTCCCACCAAAGAGGGATTCCCGAGTACAGCCCTGAGTAGGGGTGACTAGACATCTCGAACTCTGGTTGAGATTGGGGGACTAGGGGCTTGGCAAGCCCCATATGGGGGCTGTTGTTCCAGTCACTAAGAGGCTTTACATGAGGATAGGGCTCACGCTGAGGGTCACAATGTGTGTTTGTGCACATTGTGGCCCTCAGGGATTGGTGGGGCCTCATAGTCCATGCTGCTTTCTCCTACAATGAACATTGGACAACATGCCAACCAATAGGTTTCTTGCCAAGGCGAAGGAGAAGTTCTGATTCTTGCATCACGTTCACTCCTGAGCAGTGAGTGGAGATAAGGTCTAGGTTCTGAAGGTGAAAACTGAGGTTGGGTAGAGATGATGGCCTAAAGCCATTGTGGGTGTGATATGCTCGGTGTACGGCCAGCTGTCTGGGTGTTGGACTGGAGGTCTGCCCTCAGGCTGTGTCAGACAGGGCTTTAGTGCACAGGATAGACTGTATAATTGGGGTATGGTCGAGTGGCATGCAGGTTGTTACTCATTTGGCGTTTCTGGTTAGCCCTATAGGGCAACATTTTTCTTCTGGAGGGCAGGCAGAGTGCTGCATTGTGTCTCCAGAATTGCCAAACTGGAGGGGTGTGGCCAGGATTGTGAGGAAGGAAGTCTGAAAACACAAGCTAGCACGAGTTTTGGGGCCAAGAGCATGGCAGGCCCACTCTGCAGAGGCTGAATCGAGATCTCCTGCACGTGAGGTCCGGGCGATTATCAGATGTTGCCTCAAGCTGGAGTTTGTGTCCATGACGGCCCCTTCCTGAAGGGGGTGGGGGCGTCATGAGTCCAGGGAGGTTTCCCTACGCTGGGAGTTGTGAGCTGCTCCATACTTCAAAGTTTCCTTCTTCAGGACAGTCGAGTACTATTGGATGGTTCCAGGATGCCCCATACAGAAAGACTCGAGAGCAGGGCCCTAAGCATGGATGCCGAGAAACGCCAACTCACCTTCCCATTGCCTGGTTGAGACAAGGCACGCTCAATCTGCGGGCTCTTGGGTGAGCTACCCAGAAGGCTGAGTTTAAATGGACTCTGCCGAGGATGAGTCATAATGTGGGTTTGTGGCCATGGAGACCTTTTAATGTGGCAGTAGCTAAGGGACTCTGCAGGATTCTCCAACCCGAAGGGCTTGACACAACTCCAACAAGGAAGCTTCCCATGTGGAGATGAGAGGTCTTCTGTCTGGTGCCTCAGGAAAGCCCCGTATGCTGGTCTTCGAACCCAGGCCTCTGAGGAGTGATACCTGGACACCAAAGCAAGAGTTCATAATAGGGCCTAGGGGCCTGTCTGGTTCAATCTTCTGTCTCTGCGGATATCTGTCTGTGTGTCTGCATGGAGGTAGTAATTGCTCAGCTTGTGTCATAATGCCCCTATTTGTCCAGTGCGGCTTGCGGTAGTGGGATGTCCTTGGGGACCTTGAGGTTTCTACTATTTTGTAGAGTTGTGGCCAATGGAATGGGCAGTTTCTTAGGAGAGAGCAGGCACAGTTCTGTGGTGTGGCTCCAGAGACCCCAGCCTGGAGGCTGTGTGGGCCATGGCTGTGCAGACAGACATCCAAAAACCCTAACTCAGCTCAGGTTTGGGGCCGAGGTTACGGCAGGCCTGATCTACAGTCCATGAGGGGAGCTCCTCTGGATATGAAAGAAGGGTGAGAGGGAGGCAGTCGCTCAGGCTTTTGTCTCTGGATGTTTTGTCCACAATGGCCGTTTAATGTAGGAGTTGCCTCATGGGTCGTAGAAGTCTCCCTCTCTGGTAGTTTGTCCAGCCCCCAAGAGTTTGGGGTCATTCTGTGGGAAGGGAAGTGTCCTGTTTTCTGCTTCATGTGTCCCCCCAGTAGAGGGATTCTAGAGCATAGCAGTGGGTACTGACAACTGGAATACTCGCCCTCTGGTTAAGCCTGGGGGCCTATGGATATGACAAGCCCCATATGCAGGATCTTGGTCCAGCCTCTGAGAGGCGTTACTTTAATACGGGACTCACGCTGCAGGTCACAATGCATGTCTGTGCCCTAGGCGGCCCTCAAGCACTGGCGTGGCCTTTCGGACAATGCAGGTTTTCCCACATTGAACGTTGGACAACATGCCAACCACAAGGTGTCTGGCCATGGGGAAGGAGGAATTCTAATTTCTGCATCACGTTCACCCCTGGGCAGTGATTGGAGATAAGGTCTAGGATCTGAAGCCTGAAAACCGAGGTTGGGAAGAGATGACGACCTACAGCCATAGCGGGACCTGTGTGTCCAGGTTGGGGCCAGCTGTCTGGGTGTCGTTTGGGATGTCTTGTCTCAGGCTGTGCCAGACAGGGCATTAGTATACAGGGTGGGCTGTATAATTGCTTTACAATCGAGTGGCATGCATTAGAAAATCATTTGGGGTTTCTTATTAGCAGCATAGGGCAAAGTTTTTCTTCTGGAGGGCAGGCAGAGTGCTGCATTGTGGCTTCGGAATTCCCAAACTGGAGGGCTTGTGGGCCAGGAGAGTGAGGACGGAAGTCTGAGAACACAAGCTAGGCTTAGGTGTCGGGGCAAGGACATGGCAGGCACACTCTGCAGAGCTGAATTGAGATCTCATGCGTCTGAAGTCAGGTCGAGGTTCAGACTTTGGCTCAGGTTTGAGTTTCTGTCCATGTTGGCCCCTTCAGGAAGGGGGGACATTATGAGCCCATGGGGGTTTTCCCACTATTGGAGTTGTGAGATGCTCCAAACCGCAAGGATTCCTTCTGTGGGACAATTAAGATTTGTTGGATGGCTCCAGGACGTCTTATAAGGTATTTTTCCAGAACAGGGTTCTAAGTATGGATGCCTGGGCAGCCAGCCTCACATTCCAATTGTCTCCTAGCAACAAGAAACGTTTGATCTGCTGGCTTGGGGTAGCAACAGAGGGGGCTGAGTTGAAATGGACTTTCCTGAGGATGGTCTTAATGTTGGTTTGAGTCCATGGAGACCTTGGTATGGGGCAGTGGCACCAGGGCCCTGAAGGATTCTCCTAACCAGAGGTTATGAAAAAGCGCCAATGAGCAAGTTTTCCAAGGGGAGACGAGATTTGTTCTTATTGGTGCCTCAGGAAACCACCATATGCTGGTATTGGAAACGAGGCCTCTGAGGAGAGATGCCTGGAAACCAAAGCAATGGATCTGATTAGGGCCTTGGGGCCTGTCCGGTTCAATATTCTTCTCTGGGGACATCTGTTGTCTGAGTGGAGGTAGTTGCTCAGCTGGTTTGGGATCACCCCTGTTTGTCCTGGGCGGCCTACACTATTGGGATGGCCTCGGTGACTTTGGAGGTTTTTCCTAATTTGCAAGTTTGTGGCCAATGGAATGGGAAGAATTCCTTTGAAAGGGAAGCACAGTCCTGAGGTGTGGCTCCAGGGACCCAAGTGTGGAGCGTGTGTGGTCCAGGGCTATTTGGACAAAAGTCTGAAAACACAAACTCCACTTAGGTTGGGGGATGTAGGTATGGCCGGCCCGATCTATAGACCGTGAGGAGACCTCTTCGGGATATGAACAAAGGGCGAATGTGAGGTGCTTGCTCATGCTTTTTTTTTTTTTTTTTTTTTTTCTGGAAATGTGTCACCGATTGCCATGGAATGTCGGGGTGTCCTCATGGGCCATCGATGAGGCTCCCTTTCTGGGGATTTGACCCGATGCCAAGAGTTTGGGGTCATTCTTCGGGAAGGGAGGAGGCCGTTATGTTTTTTTTGTTTATTTTTTTTTGTTTTGTTTTGTTTTGTTTTGTTTTTTTACCTCAGGTGGACCACCAAAAGAGGGATTCCAGAGAAGAGTCGTGGGTGCGGGCAACTGGACAACCGGAGTTCTGGTTAACATTGGGACCTAAGAACATGGCAAGCCCCATATGTGGGCTCTTGGTCCAACACTGAGAGGCCTTCCTTGAGGATAGGTCTCACACTGAGTTTCACAATGTGGTTTTGTGCCCAAGGAGCCCCTCAAGTCAGGGCGTGGCCTAATGTACCATGCTGGTTTCTCCTACACTGAACGTTGCACTGTATTGGAACCACAAGTTTTCTGGCAATGGGGAAGATGGAGTTCTAATTTCTGCAACACTTTCACTCCTGGACTGTGATTGGATTTAAGGTCAGGGTTCTGAAGCCTGAAAACTGAGCTTGGGAAGAGATGAAGCCCTAAGGCCATGGTGTGTCCTATGTGCTCAGTGTTCGGCCAGCTGTTGAGTGTGGGTTGGAAGGTGCAGGCTCAGGCTGTGGCAGACAGGGAATTAGTGCCCAGGCTAGACTGTATCATTGGGATGCAGTCGAGTTTCGTGCAGGATGGTACTCATTTGTGGTTACTGGGTAGCCCCAGAGGGAAAAGTTTTTCTTCTGGAGGGAAGACACAGTGCCACATAGTGGCTCCAGAATTCCCAAACTGGAAGGCTTGTGGGCCAGGAGTGTGAGGAAAAAATTCTGAGAACACAAGCCAGACTTAGATTTCGGGGTGAGTGGACGGCAGGCACCCTCTGCAGAGATGATTCGAGATCCCGTATACTTGAAGACAGAGCTAGGATCAGACTTTTTCTTAGGTCGGAGTTTCTGTCCATGACGGCCCCTTCATGAAGGGGAGGGTGTCACGAGAACATGGAGGTTTTCCCACTATGGGAATTGTGAGATGCTCCAAACCACAATGATTCCTTCTGTGGGACAGTCGAGACATGTTGGATGGCTCCAGGACATCCCATAAGGAAGTTATCCAGAGCAGGGTTCTAAGGATGGATGCCTGGGCAGCCTGCCTCCCATTCCAGGTGTCTCAGAGAGCCAAGGCAAGTTCGATCTGTTGGATCTAGGGGAGCAACCGAGGCGGGTGTGTTGAAAAAGGTGAGTTGAGGATGGGTCATAATGTGCATTTGTGTCCATGTAGACCTTGGAATGGGGTGCTTGATCCGGGGCCTTGAGGGATGTTCATAACCGGAGGTTTTGATGGAGCTCTAAAGAGTATGTTTCCTATGTAGAGAAGAGAATTGTTTTGATGAGTGCCTAAGGAGTCTCCCATATGCTGGTATTGGAAACCAGGCCTCTGAGGAGAGATGACTGGAATCAAAAGCAATGGATCTGATTAGGGCCTAAGTGCCCTTCCAGTTCAATCTTATTCTATGGGGATATCTGTCTCTGGGTCTGAGTGGAGTTGGTTTCCTAACTTGTGAAAGATCATCCCTGTTTGTCCTGGGCAGCCAACACAATTCAGATGGCCTGGGGGAGTTTGGAGGATTCTCCTAATCTATAGGGTTGTGGCCAATGGAAATGGCAGAATTCCCCTGGAGAGGGAAGCCACAGTCCTGAGGTGTGGCTCCAGGGGCCCCAGCTTGGATGTTGTGTGGGCCAGGAATGTGGGGACAGAAGTCTGAAAACACAAACTCAGCTTAGGTTTGGGGATGTATGTATGAAGGCTCGATCTACAGACCGTGAGAATTTTCCGGGCTATGAACAAAGGGCGAGTATGTGGCGCTTGCTCAGGGTTTTGTCTCTGGATTTTGTGTCAATGGTGGCCGTGGAATGTCGGGGTGTCCTCAAGGGCCATGGACAATTCGTTCTCTGGTGATTTGGCCTGATCCCAAGTGGTTGGGATCATTCTGTGGATGGGAGAGTCCTTTCTGTATTTTTTTTTTTTTTTACCTCAGGTGTCCCACCAAAGAGGGATTCCCGAGTAGAGCCCTGAGTAGGGGTGACTAGACATCTCGAACTCTGGTTGAGATTGGGGGACTAGGGGCCTGGCAAGCCCCATATGAGGGCTGTTGTTCCAGTCACTAAGAGGCTTTACATGAGGATAGGGCTCACGCTGAGGGTCACAATGTGTGTTTGTGCACATTGTGGCCCTCAGGGATAGGTGGGGCTTCATAGTCCATGCTGCTTTCTCCTACAATAAACATTGGACAACATGCCAACCACTAGGTTTCTTGCCAAGGCGAAGGAGAATTTCTGATTCTTGCATCACGTTCACTCCTGAGCAGTGAGTGGAGATAAGGTCTAGGTTCTGAAGGTGAAAATTGAGGTTGGGTAGAGATGATGGCCTAAAGCCATTGTGGGTGTGATATGCTCTGTGTTACGGCCAGCTGTCTGGGTGTTGGACTGGAGGTATGCCCTCAGGCTGTGTCAGACAGGGCTTTAGTGCACAGGATAGACTGTATAATTGGGGTATGGTCGAGTGGCATGCAGGTTGTTACTCATTTGGCGTTTCTGGTTAGCCCTATAGGGCAACATTTTTCTTCTGGAGGGCAGGCAGAGTGCTGCATTGTGTCTCCAGAATTGCCAAACTGGAGGGGTGTGGCCAGGATTGTGAGGAAGGAAGTCTGAAAACACAAGCTAGCACGAGTTTTGGGGCCAAGAGCATGGCAGGCCCACTCTGCAGAGGCTGAATCGAGATCTCCTGCACGTGAGGTCCGGGCGATTATCAGATGTTGCCTCAAGCTGGAGTTTGTGTCCATGACGGCCCCATCCTGAAGGGGGTGGGGGCGTCATGAGTTCAGGGAGGTTCCCTACGCTGGGAGTTGTGAGCTGCTCCATACTTCAAAGTTTCCTTCTTCAGGACAGTCGAGTACTATTGGATGGTTCCAGGATGCCCCATACAGAGAGACTCGAGAGCAGGGCCCTAAGCATGGATGCCGAGAAACGCCAACTCACCTTCCCATTGCCTGGTCGAGACAAGGCACGCTCAATCTGCGGGCTCTTGTGTGAGCTACCCAGAAGGCTGAGTTTAATGGACTCTGCCGAGGATGAGTCATAATGTGGGTTGGTGGCCTTGGAGACCTTGGAATGTGGCAGTAGCTAAGGGACTCTGCAGCATTCTCCAACCCGAAGGGCTTGACACAACTCCAACAAGGAAGCTTCCCATGTGGAGATGAGAGGTCTTCTGTCTGGTGCCTCAGGAAAGCCCCGTATGCTGGTCTTCGAACCCAGGCCTCTGAGGAGTGATACCTGGACACCAAAGCAAGAGTTCATAATAGGGCCTAGGGGCCTGTCTGGTTCAATCTTCTGTCTCTGCGGATATCTGTCTGTGTGTCTGCATGGAGGTAGTAATTGCTCAGCTTGTGTCATAATGCCCCTATTTGTCCAGTGCGGCTTGCGGTAGTGGGATGTCCTTGGGGACCTTGAGGTTTCT